>NW_026947508.1:0-2500 GCF_034190915.1 Cavia porcellus
CCCTAACCCTATCCCTAACCCCTAAACCCTAACCCTAACCTAACCCTAACCCTAACCCTAACCCTAACACCCTACCTACCTAACCCTAACCCTAACCCTACCCTAACCCTAACCCTAACCCTACCCTAACCCTACCCTAACCCTAACCCTACTAACCCTAACCCTAAACCCTAACCTAACCCTAACCCTAACCCTAACCCTAACCCTAACCCTAACCCTAACCCTAACCCTAACCCTAACCCTAACCCTAACCCTAACCCTAACCCTAACCCTAACCCTAACCCTAACCCTAACCCTAACCCTAACCCTAACCCTAACCCTAACCCTAACCCTAACCCTAACCCTAACCCTAACCCTAACCCTAACCCTAACCCTAACCCTAACCCTAACCCTAACCCTAACCCTAACCCTAACCCTAACCCTAACCCTAACCCTAACCCTAACCCTAACCCTAACCCTAACCCTAACCCTAACCCTAACCCTAACCCTAACCCTAACCCTAACCCTAACCCTAACCCTAACCCTAACCCTAACCCTAACCCTAACCCTAACCCTAACCCTAACCCTAACCCTAACCCTAACCCTAACCCTAACCCTAACCCTAACCCTAACCCTAACCCTAACCCTAACCCTAACCCTAACCCTAACCCTAACCCTAACCCTAACCCTAACCCTAACCCTAACCCTAACCCTAACCCTAACCCTAACCCTAACCCTAACCCTAACCCTAACCCTAACCCTAACCCTAACCCTAACCCTAACCCTAACCCTAACCCTAACCCTAACCCTAACCCTAACCCTAACCCTAACCCTAACCCTAACCCTAACCCTAACCCTAACCCTAACCCTAACCCTAACCCTAACCCTAACCCTAACCCTAACCCTAACCCTAACCCTAACCCTAACCCTAACCTAACCCTAACCCTAACCCTAACCCTAACCCTAACCCTAACCCTACCCTAACCCTAACCCTAACCCTAACCCTAACCCTAACCCTAACCCTAACCCTAACCCTAACCCTAACCCTAACCCTAACCCTAACCCTAACCCTAACCCTAACCCTAACCCTAACCCTAACCCTAACCCTAACCCTAACCCTAACCCTAACCCTAACCCTAACCCTAACCCTAACCCTAACCCTAACCCTAACCCTAACCCTAACCCTAACCCTAACCCTAACCCTAACCCTAACCCTAACCCTAACCCTAACCCTAACCCTAACCCTAACCCTAACCCTAACCCTAACCCTAACCCTAACCCTAACCCTAACCCTAACCCTAACCCTAACCTAACCCTAACCCTAACCCTAACCCTAACCCTAACCCTAACCCTAACCCTAACCCTAACCCTAACCCTAACCCTAACCCTAACCCTAACCCTAACCCTAACCCTAACCCTAACCCTAACCCTAACCCTAACCCTAACCCTAACCCTAACCCTAACCCTAACCCTAACCCTAACCCTAACCCTAACCCTAACCCTAACCCTAACCCTAACCCTAACCCTAACCCTAACCCTAACCCTAACCCTAACCCTAACCCTAACCCTAACCCTAACCCTAACCCTAACCCTAACCCTAACCCTAACCCTAACCCTAACCCTAACCCTAACCCTAACCCTAACCCTAACCCTAACCCTAACCCTAACCCTAACCCTAACCCTAACCCTAACCCTAACCCTAACCCTAACCCTAACCCTAACCCTAACCCTAACCCTAACCCTAACCCTAACCCTAACCCTAACCCTAACCCTAACCCTAACCCTAACCCTAACCCTAACCCTAACCCTAACCCTAACCCTAACCCTAACCCTAACCCTAACCCTAACCCTAACCCTAACCCTAACCCTAACCCTAACCCTAACCCTAACCCTAACCCTAACCCTAACCCTAACCCTAACCCTAACCCTAACCCTAACCCTAACCCTAACCCTAACCCTAACCCTAACCCTAACCCTAACCCTAACCCTAACCCTAACCCTAACCCTAACCCTAACCCTAACCCTAACCCTAACCCTAACCCTAACCCTAACCCTAACCCTAACCCTAACCCTAACCCTAACCCTAACCCTAACCCTAACCCTAACCCTAACCCTAACCCTAACCCTAACCCTAACCCTAACCCTAACCCTAACCCTAACCCTAACCCTAACCCTAACCCTAACCCTAACCCTAACCCTAACCCTAACCCTAACCCTAACCCTAACCCTAACCCTAACCCTAACCCTAACCCTAACCCTAACCCTAACCCTAACCCTAACCCTAACCCTAACCCTAACCCTAACCCTAACCCTAACCCTAACCCTAACCCTAACCCTAACCCTAACCCTAACCCTAACCCTAACCCTAACCCTAACCCTAACCCTAACCCTAACCCTAACCCTAAACCCTAACCCTAACCCTAACCCTAACCCTAACCCTAACCCTAACCCTAACCCTAACCCTAACCCTAACCCTAACCCTAACCCTAACCCTAACCCTAACCCTAACCCTAACCCTAAC
>NW_026947508.1:1807500-2027500 GCF_034190915.1 Cavia porcellus
GACGGCTCCAGCTGGGGAGAGGGGAAGTGCTGGGGTCCCTGGGTGTCCAAGAGCCAGGGTGTGAGGGGTTCCCTCACAGCGAGTTCCCCCTCCAGGCTCCACAAGGAAGGCACACCTGGCCATGCCTGCGTGCACTGCTGGAGAAGCAGGGTGCTGGGCTCTTCTGACCCAAGCCCACAGACCCACGGGTCCAGACGCCTGCACACAGGCAGCCAGAAGGCTCCGACCCCTGTGGCCAGAGTCCTGGGTGTGGGTCGGCAGAGACGGCCCCCATCGGCAGGGGCCAGAGGTGCTCGAAGCAGCCTCATCAGAGTCCAGGAGGGAGTCGGGCTCGGAGCGGGCACAGGCTGGGTGTGGGCAGCAGTGGGGCTGTCAGCCTCACCCCACACTCTCCTGCAGTACTCCCCAATGCTGAAGAAGCTCTACTGCCAAATCGCCAAGACGTGCCCCATCCAGATCAAGGTGTCCACGCCCCCGCCGCCCGGCACCGTGGTGCGGGCCATGCCTGTCTACAAGAAGGCGGAACATGTGACAGATGTCGTGAAGCGCTGCCCCAACCATGAGCTCGGGAGGGACTTCAACGAGGGTGAGGCCCGCAGCCGCGGCAGCACCACGCCCAGCGGCCCGGGCGCCTTGCAGGGAGGGGAGCGAGGGGCTGGAGCCCGGCAGTGGGCAAGAGCATCACCACCTCCAAGGGGCCAGAGCTCTGGCAGGCTCTCCAGGTTGGAGGAAACCGAGGGCCAGCGGCCCGTCGTCCTGGGGGTGCTGTGGGGTGCTGTGGGGCTCCAGTGTGCTTGGAGAGGCTGTGGGCACCTGGGTTGGCAGGAAGTTGGGGGTGGGGAGTGACAGGGTCAAGCTCAAGGTTGGAGCCCTCTCTGGGACCCACCAGGGCTGGGCAGGGCTGGGCCCTTCTCTGAGGCAGTGTCCCCTCCTGGCAGGACAGTCTGCCCCGGCCAGCCACCTCATCCGTGTGGAAGGCAACAACCTCTCACAGTACGTGGACGACCCTGTCACTGGCCGGCAGAGCGTCGTGGTGCCCTACGAGCCCCCACAGGTACTCCGGGGCCCCAGAGAGGCAAGAAGTGGGGTGGCAGGCTGGGGCCAGTGCTGCTCCTGGTGGCCGTGAGGCTCCCTGCTGGGGTGCCACACATGTCCTGGGCTTGTCCCCCACTGGCACCTGGCTCATGTTCACAACCCCTGGTGTGTGTAGGGTGCCCCAGGCCTCAGTGTGACTGGCTGTTCCCTGAGATGGGTTGATGGCCTCCAACCTCTGAGCCCTGTGCTCTGGGAGGCTTCTCCTCCTGCCTGTCCACCAGGCTCCTCCTGGATCTGTGACAGGCAGATGGGGTCCCCAGGGTTTTTGCACCCTAGGTCTGGGGATGCAGAATGAAGCTAGGGTGCACTTGAGGGTGGTCAAGTCCATGCTGCAGCTGGGGTTGAGGAATGGGTTGCTAGGCTGGGCTGGCAGGGTAAGGGAAGGCAGCTGGAGGGGACTGGGTGGGGGATGGTGGGTGAATAGATGAATAGATAGATGAGTGGATGGATGGGTGGATGGGTAAATGGGTGGAGGGATGGATGGATGGGTGGGTAGGTGGGTGGGTGTATAGATGGATGGATGGGTGGGTAGATGAATAGATGGATGGATGGGTGGATGCATGGATGAGTGGGTGACTGCACAGATAGTGTAACCACAGAGGCATGCTCCCCCATTCCCACCTGGAACCAGGGCCAGGCTGGAGGCCTCCAGTGGGGGTGGGGCCTGCACGCTGACCCCATGCCCTGTCTGCCTTCCCTGTGCAGGTGGGGACAGAATTCACCACCATCCTGTACAACTTCATGTGTAACAGCAGCTGCGTGGGTGGCATGAACCGGCGGCCCATCCTCATCATCATCACGCTGGAGACCCGGGAGTGAGTCTGCCATGCCGTGGGTGTGGGGTGGGTGCGGCCTGAGCCGGCTCTGTAGGGGTCACATTGCGGGTAGTGCTGAGCCGGGAGTCTGATGGAGAAGAGAGCCAGTCCAGGGAGAGCCCTGCTGCCCACATGGGACTTGGCACAGGGTCACAGTCCAGCTGTGTCCACCGGCAGCGGGCAGGTGCTGGGCCGCCGTTCCTTCGAGGGCCGCATCTGTGCCTGTCCTGGGCGTGACCGCAAGGCTGATGAAGACCACTACCGAGAGCAGCAGGCCTTGAACGAGAGCTCAGCAAAGAATGGAGTCACCAGCAAGCGCGGTGAGTGGCTGCAGCCAGGTTGCAGTGGCCACGGGCAGGGTGGGCAGGGCGACTGCAAGGCCAGGTGCAAGGCACCCCGGGGGATGGACTCCGGCCGGGGCCGCCCCCATACCAGACAGCTTTCTCTGGCACCTGGATCCAGGGTCCACATGGCAGTTGGGTCTGCTCTGTCCAGCATGGGCGCTGCCCGGTCCTGTCCTAACGCTGGGCTGCACACATAGGAGGGGAGACCGGCTCCGTGCCCGGCTTACCTGACCTCCCTGCCCACCCTCCAGCATTCAAACAGAGCCCCCCTGCCATCCCCGCCCTGGGTGCCAACATGAAGAAGAGGCGGCACGGGGATGAAGACCTGTACTACATGCATGTGAGTGGCACTGGGCGGCAGGGTGGCCGGAGGTGCTGCAGAAGGCGGTGCCGCACCAGGCAGACCCAAGTGTGCCCAAGAGAGGTGACCTGGCGGGCCTGGGAGGCCTGAGACCCTAACGTCCAGCAGGTGGCGCTGCTGTGGTCTGTGTCTAAGCCCCAGGTGCCCTCGCAGGGTCGATCTTTGAAGGTTTTGGGTTCTCCAGGAAGGAACCCCCCTGGTGTACACCACCATATCTGCTGGGCAGGAGGAAGAAGGAACAGAAGGGAGTGGGTGTGACCCATGCCAAGGCCCACCCACGATCAGCACTCTGGGCAGACCGGCACCCGCGGAAGAGGAATCCTGGGTTTATGGGGTGCTGGGGAACCCCAAGAATGAGAGACGCTTTCTGCTGGCCAGGGTCGCCCTGGGGCGGGGTGCTGCGGCTGTTCCTGGCAGGGTCCCTCTCTGCGCACAGGTGCGGGGCCGGGAGAACTTCGAGATCCTGATGAAGGTCAAGGAGAGCCTGGAGCTGATGGAGCTGGTGCCACAGCCGCTCGTGGACTCCTACCGGCAGCAGCAGCAGCAGCTCCTGCAGCGGCCGTGAGTGAGCCCCACATCCCGCCGCCTGCCTCCCCCCCCCCTCTCCACCAGCATCACAGGCCACCAGGAGGGCAGGTGGACAGTCTGGCCATGCAGGGAAAAGCCCCGGATGGGTGTCCTGGGACCCTGGGACCCTGGAACCCTGGGACTGTTACTGCCTCGTCCTGCAAGGGGCCTTGTTGGTGCTGTTGAGTGGGCAAACAGGGAAGGGGGCTGTCCAGAGCGACACTGGCCTGCCTCTCAGTCATCTAGTGTGAGAGCCAGGGTCAGTGCGGACGATAGCCGGCCACTGTCGGGATCAGAGGCTGTGGGACAGTCACTCTGGCTTCTGTGCTAGTGCTGGGTCTCTATCCAGTGCACTGAGGGGATCCCTGGAGGTGGCTGGGTGAGGACGATGGTGCCTGGCCACCCCCCACACGAGCTGTTGCTCTCTGGCCAGGAGCCACTTGCAGCCGCCATCCTATGGGCCAGTCCTCTCCCCCATGAGCAAAGCACACGTCGGTGTCAACAAGCTGCCCTCAGTCAACCAGCTGGTGGGCCAGGCTCCCCCACACACCTCAGCCGCCGGGCCCAGCCTGGGGCCCATGGGTGAGTCCCAGGGCTGGGGACCCGGGGTGGCCCGACAGAGACACATCAGCCACATCCCAACCTGCAGGGGCTCTGGGTGGCCACCTACCAGGCTGACTCCCGCCTCGGGCCCCTCCTGTGCCCAGCGCCCGGGTGCCACCAGCTCCTAATGCCCCTCTGCCCTCTCACCAGCCCCAGGAATGCTTAGCAGCCACAGCCACGCCATGCCCGCCAACGGCGAGATGAACGGTGGCCATGGCTCCCAGGCCATGGTCTCAGGGTCCCACTGCACCCCACCACCCCCCTACCACGCCGACCCCAGCCTTGTCAGGTATGTAGATGGCAGCCCCGCCCCATCCTGTCCCCACATGGGATGCTGGGAGGTGTCATGGAGGGTTCATCCACAGACATGATTCTTGGGGTGCACCCTGGGCTGGGCACCTTGGCCTTGCAAGAGAGCTGTGGCTTTGTCACTGTGGCCACAGTAGGGTGACCAGGAGTTGCCCTTTGGAAGCTGTCCCAACCCTGCCGGGCTGCTCTCCAAGCTGGGGGAGCCACAGCCGGGCAGGTGGGAGCTAACCCTCTTCCTCCCGGCCCTCTGCAGTTTTTTAACAGGGCTGGGCTGTCCGAACTGCATCGAATACTTCACCTCTCAGGGCTTACAGAACATTTACCACCTGCAGAGCCTCACCATAGAGGTGAGCACTGCTGGGGGGCCAGACCCTGCTTGCTTTGCAAAGCCTTGTCCGGCTGGTGAGCTCAGCTGTCGGGGCAGAGGCGGTGTGCACTGGCCCCCCTGAGCTGAGCTCCAGGATCCCTGCCTTTGTCAGTGTCTCCTTGCTGCTTTTGATTTTAAGGTTAGGATGTTTCTGAGACATAAAGAATGGGAGAAGTCAGGGGCCCAAGGGAGCTGGTGGCATTCAGAGCCATGTACACGGAGCCAGGGCAAGTGTCTGACCGCAAGGCCCCTGCTCCCCCCAGGCAACCCATGCACATGGCCGCCCAAGGACTCAGGCTCAGCACATGTGGGCTGGAAGGCCACAGTCAGGTCAGGAGAAACAGGCTCGGGCGGGTTAAGTAAGGCCCGGGCCTAGGCAGCCTTGAGAAGCCCACGGGACACAGTGGTCAGCTTTGTGGTCCAATGGGGCCCTGGCGGTCTGTCACTGGCTCAGCTGGGGCAGGGCCTGGCCTGTGTGTCCCCAGCCAGGGCACGAGGTGAGAGACACAGAGGTGTCGTGTCTGTGCGCTACACCCCCAGCAGGACAGGCAGTCCGGTCCACAGTGGCCGCTCTGGCCTCTAAAGGCAGCCTCCTCTCACACAGGACCTCGGGGCCCTTAAGATCCCCGACCAGTACCGCATGACCATCTGGAGGGGCCTGCAGGACCTGAAGCAGGGCCATGACTGCGGCCAGCAGCTGCTGCGCTCCAGCGGCAACGCAGCTGCCACCATCGCCATCGGCGGCTCAGGCGAGCTGCAGCGGCAGCGGGTGATGGAGGCCGTGCACTTCCGCGTGCGCCACACCATCACCATCCCCAACCGCGGGGGCCCCAGCGGGGCGGCCAGCGCCGACGAGTGGGCGGACTTTGGCTTCGACCTGCCTGACTGCAAGTCCCGCAAGCAGCCCATCAAGGAGGAATTCCCCGAGAGCGAGGGGCATTGAGGCCAGCCGGACAGACAGGGCACTGGGCTGTGCCAACGGCCACAGCGAGGTCCTCCTGCCCAGCACCACTTCTGAGGGACATCGCTGGCCGCAGGGGTGCCCAGGTCTGGAGGCCTCCTGCAGGCAGCCTGGACACTGGTCAGAACTGCTGAGCTGCCCATGGTGTGCCTTTGAGGGCCAGGCTGGCTGGGCCCAGGCCCGGGGCATCCTTGGTGCTGGGGACCACTGTCTCCTGCTGCCTGCCAACCAGTATTGCCACGTCGGAGGACCGGGCAGCGGCCGAGGCCTGCGACTAGGGCACCAGGTTTGCAGATGAAGGTGGAGGCCGAGTCTCTGCCTAAGGCCTCCTGTGGGACAGGAGTATTGGCTCTGTCCCCAGCCCGCGTGTTCTGCAGGGACTGTGGTGACTTTCCTGCTTCTCACAAAAACCAGGTTTGCTGGAACTGGAGCCGGCTGTGGCTTCGAGGAAGCTGTTGGTCCTGGGGACCCCCCGCCCCCGAGCAGATCAAAGGATGGTTGTGCTCAGACTGCTAGAAGTTGTCAATATTTGATAAAATGATGCGCTTTTCTATACCTTGGGTCAGCTCTTTTTCTTTTTCTTTTTTTTTAATTTTTATTCCTGACATTCCCTGTGAGCGCAGCCCAGCGCACTCCTGGCTTTTCCACATCTTGTGCCGACGAGGCAGGCCAAAGGACAGTCAGGGGCTGCAGGGCGTCAGTGGTCCCCAGCGTGGCTGGCTGGGGAGCAAAGGGGACCCCCTGCTCTGCTGTGTGCAGCTACAAGTGGCCAGGGAAGGGGGTGGTTCAGAGATGGCTGGCTCTGTGCTGGGGAGCCCTATTTCTCACAGGACAGCACTAAGATGGGCACGACAGGGGGCCCTTGTGAGGCAGTCTGAGGAGTAGGGGGCCCGGCTCACCCACGAGGACCCTCCGGGCCTCTGCAGCTGGAGGGAGACACCTATCTGGGACTGCGGGCTGCACCAGACGCCAGCCCCTCTGCTCCACCTGGGGTGCCCAAACCATGGCTTCCAGTCTCTGTCCAGTCTGAGGCGCCCCTGCCTCCAAGCCTGGCTCTTCTCACTGATGTCACCGAACAGAGGCAGCGACCCGACTCATGAGGGCTTCATCCTGGGGGTGCAAAGGTGGACATGACCTGTCTCTGCTTATTAGATGCAGCGGCTGGTGCTCTGCAGCTGTGGACGCCCCATCCATGGTACACTTCCTGGGGGGGGTGTCTGTGAGGTGCCCAGAGGCTGGAGGCAGGAAGTAGGACCTCAGAGCTGCCCCTGCGGCCTGCTCCTCCCTTCCAACCCAGAGCAGGGTCTTCCGTGTCTCCCGAAACAGACCCACATCCTCCAAGGCAGCCTCAGTGAGGGCCAGGAGCTTCCTGCGGCTGGGGAGTGAGCATGCGTCTCGCGTTGCAAAGATGGGGAAACTGAGGCTAGACAGGCCAGTCCCCTCCCCGCCTCAGGTGCTGGCCTGTGGGGAAACGGAGCTGGGGCTGACCACTGCTAGAGATGCAGTGTGCGTGTGCGTGTGCGTGCGTGCATATGTATGTGTTTGCACCCCTGCATTCCCGTGGGTGTGCATCTGGGAGCGGCTCATCCAAGGGCCCCCATGTGCTAATTGGAAGGCTCATGGGTGAGAGGCCACCAGAGGTAGCCATCTCCGGAAAGCCATCCAGAGAGGGAGGAAGGAGGGGGTGCCCAGAATGTGGTAGCAGAGCCGCCTCCAGAAGGGTCTTAGGGCACCCGAGCCCCAGGCCCTGCCAACCTAGTTCTCTGAGCAGCCTGAGGAGCCTGACCCCCACCCACAGAGAGCTCCCTGGGACGGTGGGGCAGTGGGAGCTCTGAAGGAGCTCACTTCGGCAGAGGAAGTGGAACCACCAGGAACAGGCGGTCCTGACCTGTGATCTATAAAACTCAAAGAGCCAGAAACAAAAAGACAAATTGAAGCCAGGTTGGGGTGGCCTCGGGCCCCCATGTCCCTCGCCTCTGCAGCCTCCATGGCCGGGGCTGTGTCCGGCAGCACCGCCAGGCCCAGACCGCACAGCAGGCACCCAGCCCTGAGGGGAACCGCCAGGTGGGCCAAGCACTGAGCCAGGCTTTATTTCGGAAACACCTGTGCTTTCCGCGTGGCACAGTGCTTCCTCGCAGGATCAGCAGACGTATGCCGGCCGCGTGAACTGTTTTGGTGATGTCATATTGGAAACTGGGCTTTTTTTGGTGTGATTGGTGGAAAATTCTGCTTTGTAACATAATAAAGTGTGTTTCTGGGTGACTGGTTATTGTGGCTGCACCAAAGGAACAGGGTGGCAGTCCTGTAGTCCTCACACACGCGTATGCACACACATGTGCACGCACATACGGGCCGCTGTGCAGGCAGGATGCGAGTACCCTCCACAGCTGGCCGGGCAGTCTCTGCATGTGGTCACCTTACCCCTAGGCTCAGACATCTGTCACAATAGTGGGGATTCCTGAAGGGGCTTTGGGGGTGGGGATCTGGGCGGGTCCACAAGGAGCCTGGTGCCCCTGCCCCAGGCAATGTACTCGGAGAGGCCCATTCACCATGTGCGGGACTCTGGATGCCAAAGACACCAACTTGGCAGAGCTGGAAGTAAATGAGGGCCTGGGGTGTTTCAGGAGACACCACCTCAACTAACCAAGAGAGAAGGATTTAAACCGTCAGCACTTTCAGCACAGGGCAAGGTGAATGCTTGCTTTTCAAAAGAGCTGATTTAAAAAAAAAAAAAACAGGGCACCAGAGACTGGGCGTGATGGCGCACATCTGTAATCCCAGCATTCAAGAGGCTGAGGCAGGAAGGTTGCTATGAGTTTGAGGCCAGCCTGGGCTACAAAGTGAGTTCAAAGCCGGCCTGAACTATATAGTTAGTCCTTGTCTCAAAACAAAGATGAAAACAAAGACAAAAGCAAAGTAGGGTGTGAGAAATAGAATTACAGTAAAATCTGGTTTGGGGGAGCATAATGCACCCAGGAAACATGCTTGTAATGTGAAGTACCTGTACGTAAGAAATCATGGAAGCTCAGACAATTTGTTCCACAACCCAAAACATTCATACGGTAACTGCAATGCTGTAATGTAATATGGTGCTCTGTTCAGGGCGTGGGGGAAGCCTGACTCGGTAACAGAGTTCCCAGGAGGACTTCAGCTCCCCAGCAGGCTCCTCTGTCCACACACACCGCCACCGTGGTCACTGAACGCGGACTGCTGGACAGAGAGCAGCCACCAACGGGCTGTGACGAGACATGCCAAGGTGCGCGTTGCTGACAGAGCCCTTGGCACCCGCAGCTCTGCTGGCGTGGCTCCCACCTCCTCTCCCCTAACACGGGCTCGGGGGCCAGGCCAGTGATGCGGAGGGGCAGGAGAGGGAGAAAAGGGGAGGTCAGGGAGAAAGGCCGGGAGAAAGGCGATGTAGGAGACGGAAAAGAGAAGGAGGAAAATCAGAGGAGGGAGCGAGCTGCCGTCTTTCCCAGGCACCAGCACCGTCCACGCGGAAGCCACGCAGATCTAAAGTGACGTCAGCAGAACAAGTGAGGCTGTGAGCTCGCGGACACAGAGTGAACACACACAGTCAGCCGCTGCTGTCCAGACTCAGGCAACACCGGGAACCGAGGGAGCAAGCTGCACCGGAAAAGTCCAGAGCGTCCGGCGAAACCCACCCCAGAGCCGCAGAGTGCAGACGCTGGGGAGGGAGCCAGTGATGACCTGGGCCCCGCCGCACTTGCGAGGCTGTGACTCTTCCTACGGACCCAGGGTGACGCCGCCGCTCCACGTCCAGTAGGACACGAGCTGGGGACCCCAGGGAGACGAGAGATCCAGAAGAGCCAGCACTGTGTAGAACAGGGACGCACGGGAAGACTTGGGTGAGCTTGTCGGAGGACTGGCTGAACCATGACAAGGCCACACGGCCGTGGAGAAAGAGCAGGCGCCCAAAGGCTGGGCGTGGTGGCACACACCTGCAATCCCAGCAATCCGGAGGCTGAGGCAGGAGGATCACTGCGGGTTGGACGCCAGCCTGGGCTACAAAGTGAGTTTAAGGCCAGCCTGAATTGCATAGTGAGACCCTGTCCCTAAAAGAAAGAAAAAAAGAGCAGGTGTCTGGCAGGGGACAGAAGGGACTGACGTCAGCACAGGACCATCCCAGGGTGCCAGCCTGGGCTGCTGCCGGGCCAGAGCAGTCTGTGTAGCTTCCCAGCTGACCTCCAGGGCAGCTTCCTATGCTGCCTTCCCAGGCAGGAGCGCCTGTGAGGACAGTGCCCACAGCCCTGTCCTCTGTCCCCTGCCCCTCAGACAAGGAGTGCCCTGGCAGCTCCCACTCCCCACTCCAAGGTCACACATGGCCTCAGAGACCTGCACGTCCACTCTCACTCGCAGAGACAGAGAGGCGGGAGTGTCTCAAAGCCCCACAGACACTGGATCAGGTCAGTGGGTCCATCCACACGATGGAATATGACTCAGCCCTGAACAAGTGACATCAGGATGGACAGACCTTGAGGACAGCATGCCCCGGGAGATGGCCCCAAGGCATCAGAGTCATCAGATTCAGAGGCTGGAAGTAAAGCAGTGGGGCCAGGGCTGGGGGAAGAGAAAGACCACGGCTATGAAAACCGCAGCGCTCTGCAAAAAGAGACAGGAGATCCCAAAATGGAAAGACGCCTCATTCCTGGCTAGGCAGGACCCACGGAGTGGGAGCAGCCACTCTGACTAGATCCCGGTCAGAGCCCCAACAGTGCCCCGCACAGAGCAAGCAACCCACAAAGTCACAGGACCCCGGAGAGTCCCAGAATGGCAAAGGTAATCCCAGGCTTCGAGGGTCACACAAAGCTACAGTGATAGAAGCAGCACGGGATGTGTTTTGGTTTGTGTCTGATGTCTCCCCAAAGCCCCATGCAGTCATGGGCTGGGGCAGGCCTGCCAAGGAGGTTGAGGCTGCCAGCATTTGTGATCGGCTCACATCTAGCACTGTGATTGGCGGTGTGAGTGCTGCACCCGCCCAGGGGAGGAAGGAGGCCAGCTTTGCCCCTTTGCCCTTTTGGTCTGGTCACTTCTGGGATCAGCTGCAGCCACCATGAACAGCTGCCCCTCAGCTGTGCCACCCCACCTTGGAGCCTCCACACACTGTGAGCTTTGAATGTCAGGTATTTCATCTCAGCAATGAGAGAAACACAGAACAGAAACAATCCCAGATACATTTAGTTATTTGATCTTTGACTAAGGAGCCAAACACACACGGGAGGGAAAGATAATGGCTTTAATAACGGGCTCTGGGAAAATCAGACATCCACGTGCTGAGGACTCAGTCTCTCACCAGGCGCTGAACTAAAATCAAAACGGGCCAAAGATCTAAACGTTAGAACAGAAACGGTCTGGCAGGAGATCACACAGGGACTGCTCTGGAAGAGCCGAGGTAGTTCATGGACAGAGCCCTAGTAACAGAAAACATCAAGAATCAACAAAGGATCGAATCAAATGCAAAGGCTTCTTCACGGCAAAGCATGGAGAGGAGACACCTACGTGATAGGCAGGGAGTGTTACCAGCTGTTCCGCAGATGCAGGACTAGTCTGCAGCATATATAAAGAACTCCAAAAGACAGATTTCCCCCAAATGAAAGACCAAATCAAGGAACGGCCAGTAACTGTAATCCCAGCACTCAGGAGGCTGAGGCAGGAGGATCACGGTGAGTTGGAGGCCAGCCTGGGCTACAAAGTGCGTTCAAGGCCAGCCTGAAGTACACAATAAAACCCTGTCTTAAAAAGACAAAAAATAAAATAAATTAAAGCACAAGCCCAAGTTCACATAATTGCGACAAATTTAAACCCAGCTCTGTCCAGCGTCTGGATTCTGCCAGTCCTCAGTTTGGGGGTGATCATTTTCCTTTTGCTTAAGTGAGTTTCCTAATTTTAGTACATTGGATCTGCACTACATTATAACTTATTGTTTAACAAAACAGAAGGGGCAGGCAGCGTTCCTCGGGCTCACTGGGCCACAGGGAGGTGGAGAGGAACACTCACCGTGGATGACGGTGTCCCTGACCCAGACAACCCGCCATCCGCTGCGCCTCTGAGCTCGCAGGGAAGCGCAGACAGTGGAGAAGGGGGCCCTCGCCCCCAGGAGCGCAAGCCAGCATCGTGACTCTGGGCCCCCTGGCCACCTGGAAAGGGAGCTGCATTAGCTGTGGCCCCTTGGCTTCCCGTCCCCATTGTTCTTCCCCAGTGACTGGAACCCAGATCCTGCCCCTCCCAGCCCATCTCCTCCATGCCCTCCCCTAGAAATAAAGAACACCAATAAATAAGGGGAAAAAATGTTCAACTCGCTGCCCATTAGAGAAATGCAAATTAAAACACAGCTCTGAGATTCCATCTTGACCCAGGAAGAGAAGCTGCCATCAAGAATTCAAACAACAGCCGTGGCTGCTGAGGCCACGGGAAAAGACCCACCTGCCTGTTTGCGGAAAGGCAACAAACGGAACCTCTGGGAAGTCAGTACGAGACTCTGCAAAGAACTAGGAATAGAAATTATTCCCCGCCGTGGTGTCTTCCCGCCAAAATCAAAGGCATCATACCGCAGGGCCACACGCTCAGCCAGGTTTACAGGACACCCGGCTGAAGGTGCTTCTGTTTACAGGGAAGCCGGTGGTTTCCACGCACAGCCGGGAAAGTGGGGTTCGTGTACCCAAGACCACAAAGCCAGGTCATCACCCAAAACCAGGAGCTACCTCAGAGATAAAATGGCAGGAGCTTCAAGACATGGGGGCCAGCGGTGATTTCCTAGCTGTGACGCCAGGCGGCGAGAATGAGCAGATTGCCTCACCCAAGGGTGCCCCAGACCCGGTGTGGGGAAACTCAGAGCCCAGGATTCCAAATCACACCTGGCTAGGGATTGTTACAGAAACCTCCTAAAATGCAACAACACCCCCAGACTAAAAGATCAGAAGTGGGCAGAGCACTCAGACAGAGGCGACTCAGGGGAGCATGGTCGCTGGTTCCTGGGGACCCACAGATCAGACCACAGCGGGTACCGCCTCCTCCGGGCCGCGGTGGCAGAGGGGTCAAAACAGGCTGAAGGCTGCGAGCTCCAGATCCACAGTAGGTGACCGCAATGGTAAACTGTCACGTTGTGCACATTTTATCTGTCACCGCCGAGAGGCCTCCATAAGCCTCTCTCTGGAAATATTGACCCCTGCACTCCACACCTTTCGTCCTGGTGGGCCTAAGTCTCCAACCGGCCTGACTCCCGGGCCCCCAGCCCGCCGGCCCTCAGTGGACGCAGGAGATGAGGGAGGACGAGGGACCTGGAGACACCGAGGTTCACATCTGACATCTGCCCGCCGAAGGTCCCCGCCTTCTCTCTGTCCTGCACAAAGGACACACTTCTCTTTGTTTGGGGCAGAAGGTCTGATCAAGCTCTCTGCCTGACCAATGCAAGAAATGTTATGCCACATTGCCTTTACACAAGCCTGTGGGGCTCTGCTGGTTGTATATGTTATAGCAGGGATTGGACTCAGGACCGTGAGTGTGCTGGTGCATGCTTCTGTGGCTAGCTACATCCCAGCCCTGCTGTAAATTTTATTTTGAAACAGGGTCTTGCTAACTTGTCCAGACTGAGCTGGAACTTGCAACCCTCCTGTCTCAGCCTCCTGAGTAGCTGGAATTACAGGCACACACTACCACACCCAACACCCAGCGACATTTTTAAAAACAGAACTGCAGGGCTGGGGATGTGACTCAGTGATACAGCATGTGTCTAGTGTGCATGAGTCCTGGCTTGGGACCCCAGCACACCCTTAAAAGTCAGGTGTTAAGCAATGCTTTTAAAGCTAGGTATGGTGGTACACACCTGTAATCCCAGCATTTGGGAGGCTGAGGCAGGAGGACTGCTGTGAGTTCAAGGCCAGCCTGGGCTACAAAATCAGCCAAGGCCAGCCTGGATTGCATAGTGAGACCCCGTCTTGAAAAGACCAAAAAAAGAAAAGAAAAGAAAAAGAAAGAAAGGTTTTTAAATTGACTAAGGATGTTAATGTTTTCCTGTGTCATTGAAGGCAGCATCAGATTTTAAATAAGGTAGAAAACGTGAAGAAAATTTTAAAAAGAAAAACCGATGAACGTGGGGGAGAGGAGGACAGGTGCTGGCCTCCAGCCAGGCCCGAGCTGGCAATATCCCGAGATTCTGCAGGAAACTCCTGCCCTTCGCCTAGTCACAGGAAGCGGTGGAAGGCGACAGGCCCTGTCTCTATGGAGACATCTGTGATGCCACACCCTGCCCCCGGGGCCCCCACGGGAGTTGGAAGCTGGTCTCTGGTCTGAGCCCAAGCTCAAGGCCGCAGGCTGCCTCTGAGGGACACATCCTGTCCCTCGGGCTCCTCACCTATCCCCATGCTCTCCAAGCGGACCAGCGGGTCGGAGAGGCACAGTGTGACCCTGTGCCCAATCGCCCAGGGCCTGCGTGCCCTGCAGAATGTGGCCGGCAGGGACGTCCTGAGCTGGGAACAGAAGCTGCCCCAGGCTCCACACGGCCTCGGGAGGTCTGCCCTGGCCATCTGCTCCTGCTACCGGAAGATGGTAGGAGGCAGGGCGACCGGGCGGCCTCCTTTCTCTCCTGGGAGGCTGCTGCCCGAGGCGCTTGCCGGGCTGACCTTGCCCTTAGCACCCTTGGGCTCCCACTCACTCTCAGGAGGAGAGAGGCCTTGTCTGTCCCCAGACTGCCCTGGCCACATGGGAGCCTCTGCTGAGTGGCCTGGGGACAGAGCCAGGGTGTCCCAGTCTGCAGGGAGGATTCTTGGTCACCACCCCTTGTTCCCATTCTCCAGAATGTGCCCCAGGCTGTCCCCAGCCTCCAGGGCTTCAAGTCTGACATGGAGGGGCTGAGGACAGCCTTCCTCGAGCGGCCCGGCTGCCCCCAGTTTAGCACCAAGGCCACCACTGTGTCCCATCCGGGTAAGAGCCATGGCCGGGAGGGGGGGGCCTGTGATCCCGCCCACCCCTGGCACTAAAGCCTGCCATGCTTCCAAAATCCAAAGGGCACAGCAGGGCCAGAAGAGGACCACATCTGCCAGCCTGTGGGTCTCTAGCCGCGGCTCCCCTTCCCCTTCCTCCTCCCCCCTCCTCCTCAGCCTTCTCTTCCTTCCCAGTAGTGGGGACTGAACTCAGGCTCTTTGCTCTGAGCTAGATTCTTTTGTCCTCTTATTTATTTATTTGTTACTTTTAATTTTGAGATGAGGTTTCGCAAAGTTGCTCAGGCTGGTGTTGAACTTGGGGTTCTCCTGCCTCAGCCTCCCAGAGTGCTGGAATTACAGGCACATGCCACCTAGGCCCAGCTGTCTCCCAGCCTTCTGGCTTTGTAATCCTTTCTTTCCCCAAAAGTCCCACAGGGCCAGTGCGGGCAGCTGTCCACAAGCTGGGGGCCCAAGGCCAAGGCCGGCCCGCTAGGCACAAACCAGGAGGCCCAGCAGCCTCTCGCCCGAGAGCTCCGGCCCCACGCACTGCGTGGTCCTCATGGTGGTGACTTTGGGGTCCTGCCCAGGGGATCTGACCGTCCTCTCCCATTGTCGGGGTTGTGTGCAGTGTCTGGAGGTCCCGGAACTGGGCCCTGCAGCCCGAGCCCGGGTCTGCCTCACCGGCGACAGGGACAGGATGCTGGCACTCTGATTTGTGTGTCTCTTGCATCTGCCATTGCATTCACAGCTGGCTGACATCACAGGTCCCTCTCCGAAGGGCTGGGGGGCAGTGCCTCAGTCACCTCTTGGTGCCCTCCCTCTGCAGGCTCAGAGTTCTCCTTGGAGCAACTCAGGTCCAGCAGCGAGGACTGGCGCTCGGACGGGCAGGACTGGCGCTCGGACTGGCAGGACTCCACCCGGAGCACGGATGGTGAGGGCCACTTCTGCCGAGGGGGCCGCCTGGATTCCCGGGGGAAGGTTCCAGGCTGTGTGGGCCTGGCAGCTGAGGGTTCTGTCCTCAGCCGGCCCACAGTGTTAATCCCTTGGGCAGGGAGACCTGGGAAACGGCACATGTGGCCCTCTTGGCCTTCAGTTGGGGTCAGCTAGAAATGGGGAATGCGCCCTGAGGCTCAGGAGGTGGCGAATGCGCCACCTTCATCTAAAGACAGGGCTCCAGGGTGCCGGAGGGATGGGCCCCAGCATGTCCAGGGCAGCACCAGGTGGCCCTCTTGCTCTGAGTGCCTGGCTCCAGCTGTCACCGCTCAGTCCCTTCCCGGGCACAGTGCCAGGCCAGGTGTGCAGGCTGCAAGTCTCCTTCACTGCAGGGAACGGGAAGAAACCAGCGGGCTGAGGTGGCCTATGAGCGGGCAGAGCTTAAGGGCTTCTGTCTCCAACAGGGCACGTGCTCCTGGGCAGCAGGAGTGCCTGTGAGCTCAGGGACCAGAGGAGGGGCTTGCGCCAGAGCCTGAGCCCTGTGTCCAGCCAGAGGATGCCCTGGTACATCTCAGTCATCCATGAGAAGGTACCGCCCTGCGCTCACGGCCAGGAGAGAGCTCCATGGCACAGAGAGCCCTGCAAGCACCCAGCCCCGTCCCCTCCCACCCACGGCGGCAGCTTCAGCTGGCACCAAACTCACCAGGATTTAAACCTCCAGCCTCGTGAACGCCTATCATCCCAGCACCCGAGAGGCGGAGGCAGGAGGGTGGCTGTGAGCCTTTGGCTTCACATAGCTCTTGGGCCAGAGCCCCACGGCGGAGAAGGCATTCTGAGCAAGGCAACGAAGGCACGACGTTCAGTCCTTACACCATGACACTGAGCTTTCTGAGCGCTCGTGTGTGCGACAGCCTGGCCCATGGGTCACTTGTCAGGTGTTGGTGTCACAGTCACTCTGGTCTCATTTTGTAAAGCGTGGCCGCCACTTGCCCTCTTCTTCCAGTCTCTGAAAGAAATCTGACAACTGAGTTCCTTTGTCCCCTGAACTAGGAGAAGTCAGCTGTGAAGCTGCCTGTGTGTGGAAGTTTCTTGTAGGAGAGGACTCACGATGGTGAAGCCAGTTCCTCTGCAAGACAGGGGCTCGTTCTTTCTCTCTGTCTTTCCTTCTAGGCAGGTCTTGCTATGGACTCCAGGCTGGCCTTGAACTTACAGCCATCCTCCTGCCTCAGCCTCCCTAGCGCAGGGATGGCCAGCATGTGCGACCACACACAGCTTTTTTCCTCTTACTTAGGGCTGATCCGCTGTGTTTTTTAGAAACCTGTCTCTTTGGTATCCAATCTTCAGCCTCATTGGCCTCTCAATGGGTAGAATCCAGGACCATCTGTGGTCCCCTGCCTGTCACCGGGGCCAGGGTGGCCTCGCTTCCACCCGGTGTGTGACTGTGGCTTCTCCCCATCATCTTGCTGGAGGTTCATCCCTGCTGAGTCCCCCTCAGCGCCTGTGGCGGGTTCTGTTCCTTCTGTCTCATTCATTCTCCCTTTTAAGCCTGGGAGATCTTCCAGGAAGCACAGGGTAACGAGGTGAGGGCACGCGGTGGGGGCCGTGACCCTCAGAGGTGTGGGCCTCCCGCACCCTGGGAGCTGGTCCTGGGTGTCGGGGATCAGGACCAGTGGTGAGCCCTCCAGCCATGGCACAAAGGCGATATTGGCCAGAAGCAGGGGTGTTCAGGGGCAGGAGTGCGGGCAGCCCCTGGGTGAGGTCTGTGGTGCTCAGCTGACCCTAGTCCTGAAACTCTGTGTGGACAGATTTCCTAATTTCCAAACAGCCCCATCCCACCCCCAGTGCTTTCCCTCTGAGGAGTGACCAGGCTGTAATTACAGGGCAGGCTCCGGACAGGGATGCTCAGCGCAGCGCCATCCCAGCACTCGGGAGGCCGGGGCAGGAGGATGGCTGCAAGTCCAAGGCCAGCCTCGGCTACGCAGCAAGGCGCTGTCTCAGAAAGCCAAAGGCCTCTCCCGCCGGCCGCGGCGGTGCTGCTCTGTCCCCTCCTCGCTTCCGCCCTTAGCCCGGGCACCGGCTGCTGGCTTTGGGGATCCAGTTCTTGGCCTTCCCTTAGGTTTCATCGCGGTTCTTTCCTGAATTTTTGCGTGGCTGCTTGTGCTGCCCGCTCCCCTTCCCTCCCCCCAGATGCATGGCTCCAATCCCTCTCCTTGGTGTGCGTCCACCACGCGTCCACCGTGCGTCCACCAGCGTCCGTCCTCCCGTGGTTGGCACGGGCTCCGTCCTCTTGCGGCCCTCTCCCTCCGCTTCCTCCACTGACCCCTGGCCCCTCTAACAAAGCTCTGTCTCCCCTTCCTGTGGCCGCCCTTAGATTTTGCTCTTTATTCACACTGTGGGACTCTCGTTTGCGGAGACCATGTGGTACTGAGGCCCGTGTGTCCCGTGTGCTGCACCTCCCGTTCCGGTCTCAGGGTGCGTCCCTTTTCCTAGGAAGGCCTCACACCTGACCTTCACGGCAGCACTGAACTCTGTGGGTGTAAACGACACATTTTTTCACAGGGTATTTTCTTTTCTTTCTTTTTTGGAGGAGGGGATTGAACTCATGACCTTGTGCTTACCAGGCAGGCGCTTACGCCGCTGAGCTAAACCCCTGCAACTCTGCATTTTCTTCACTTGTCTGCAGGTGGACACAGGCTGCTTCCAATAAACGTGGGTGTGATGGGTCCCCGTAACAGGACGGCTTTCATTTTTTAGCTGCATCTTAAGGCTACGAATTTGGCTTTGATCACAGCCTTGGCTGTGTCCCCAAGTCCTGCGGGAGCCAAAGGCCCCCTCTCATTCAGTCACCAACATCTCCCAGGTTCCCTGGCGACCTCTTCTGGGCCCCTGAGCCACACGCAAGACTTTCACTTGGTTTGCGAATGTTTAGGGGCGTTTCCAGGGAATCTTTCCTTCCGGAACATCCTGCTTGGGGGTGTTTTCCTCGGCCTGGAGAATTTCCTGTTATTTCTCCAAGCTCAGATCTGCTGATGACAAATTTTTCTGTTTCTGTCAAGGCTGGACGCTGGTCTGGAGCTGGCCCGGGGGCTGGAGGGAGTCGTTGTGGGTCTCCTCCTCTCAGGGGGAGCCGCAGGCAGTGGCTTGTCTGCAGTAAAGAGACCGGGATCAAACAGTGGATGGGTCCCAGTGCGTGGGGAGGGAGGAGCCAGGCTCTCTGCTGCCCATACCCAGGACGCCGCTTGTCCCGGCCAGGAGCGCTCCCTGCTGGCGCTGGGGCAGGAGGTCCGGCGCTTCTCTGAGCTGGAGGCACAGCTTCAGAAGAAAGACCAGGAGGTCTTGCTGCTGCACAGGGAGATGGAGACCCTGCGGAAGCAGCTGAAATGCATCCTACGAAGCAAAGGCCTTGAGATAACTCCGTTCCCATCCCGGAGGGTGAGCTGGCCTCGGACCAGAGGTGCTCCCCACACCATGTGACCTGCTGGTGCCCCGAGGGTTCCCGGCGATTCCCAGAGCATGGACTGGCTCTTGGGGCCACAGGCCAGAGGGGCACATTAGGCGGGGGCAGAAACTGTGCAGACACCGATGCTCGTCCAAGAGCCAGGGTGCTTCCTGCCTCAGCCTCTCCACGCCATGCCAGTGGACTCCCAGCCTGTGCTGTGGGCAGCCAGGCACCCTGACCCAGCTGTGAACCCCTCCAAGCCACATCCCAGCTCTGGGTAGGGTGGGGCTGGGGAGCTCCTGCTCTTCCCGCTACAGCCAGGACCCAGCCCATGCCTGTGCTGTGCAGACAGGATGTAGGTGAAGGAAGGGGGCTTGAAGGCACCCACAAATGCCCTGGACATAGGTGGCCCCGTGGACACGAGGGTCCCCACTCCCTCTCCAAGACTATGGTGATGGAGTGGGGAGAGCACCGTCTGTGACATGCCAAGTGTGCTTGTCTGAGGCTGGCACCCCTCGATACTCTCAGATGGGCCGGGGCCATTCCCTCTGGTGGACCCCATCCCACTCCTCCCCAGCCTCTTCCAAGCCTCCCCTCCTGGACTGAAGGGGCCACGTCCCATCTGGGTGTCCTGCAGGGATCATCCTTGGAGGATGGGCTGACGCCAGGCAGGCTGAGCATCCTGAGGACCCACATGGACCAGAAGGACCTGCTTCTCCCGGAGCAGGTGTGACCCAGGGAAACAGTGGGCGCTGCTTTGGGGTGCAGCCGCCCAGCTGCCCTGGCCTCTTCTCTTCTGGGGCTGCATGAGGCAGTGCAAAGAGGGCCTGGTCCACAGTCCCCACTGTTGGCATGAGGTGGGGTGGCCCTGCCAAGTGCAGGTAAGGGCTGGGTCAGCTCAACCCCCACGCAGGACCCCCATGGTGTCTTGCGAGGCCCTGGCTCACACTTTGCCAGGTGGGTAGGGGGTCCCTTGCCCTGGACTTCACAGCCAGAACAAGGTGCCTTCCAGGTCCCCGGCCCCAAGGATGCCCACCTCCCTGCCCAGCCCCCTTTTCTCCCCTCCCCCAGATGCAAGAAGAGGACACCTCGGCCGAGTTTGGCAGAGAGCAGTCCCTGGAGCTGGGGCGCGATGAGGAGGACCAGGCCCCTGGTGCAGAGCCCAAGGTGGCCAGGGATGCCAGAGTGGGGGACGGCGCCAGCAGGACAGGGGCTGTACAGGGGGAGGCCGTGCAGGAGGAAGAGGAGGACGAGGAGGACGAGGAGGAGAAGGAGCTGGAGTTGGAGGAGAAGGATGAGGAGGACCTGACCCAGGAAGGCGACAGCTCCTGGGGACGGATGTTCTCCATGACGGAGTCACTAGAAGACGAGCTCTTGGCCCAGCTGGAGGAGTATGAGCGCATGCTGCTGGAGTTCCAGGGCGAGCTGAACGCCTCCCGGACCAGATACTGCCTTGCCATAGGTAGGGCAGCTGTGGAGGGGGCGGGCAGCCGGCAGCCACCTGCCCTTTCCTCCTCCTCCATCACTCCCGCAGGAACCATCACGTCCCTGCAACGACAGGTGACTTTCCAAGAGTCCCAGATGGGCAAGGTCAGCACGGAGAATGAGGTGCTGCGGAAGGAGCTCCGCGATCGGAAGCAGCAGCTGCAGGCCATGTCTGACAAGGTGCCTGGCCCCCGCCACATGGCTGGTCGGCTGCGCCAGCGGCACCCAAGCAGTGTAGCCCTCCTAATCCTTCTCACAGTCTGGGAAGTGAATCCCAATTGGATTCCTAATTGGAATCCCAGCAAGTGAATTCCAACCTGCCACCTCCAGTGCGACC
Organism: Cavia porcellus; assembly: GCF_034190915.1. Taxonomy (NCBI): domain Eukaryota; kingdom Metazoa; phylum Chordata; class Mammalia; order Rodentia; family Caviidae; genus Cavia; species Cavia porcellus. The sequence continues at coordinate 1,828,053 of NW_026947508.1, forward strand.
CAAGGCGACAGTAACAACATCAAGACAGATTCCAAGTTAAGGGCAGCCAAGTCCTAAGCCCATCCATGTGAGGGTACACGGACAAAGACCCAAGGCCTCTCCCAGAATTTAGTGTCCTGTGAAGAAGGGGGTGGCCCGAGGATGAGGGACAGTGAGGATGGCGAGTACCCTGAGCTGGCCAGCGAGGCGGGGAGAGGAGCCTCTGCAAAGTGCAGGGAGAGGACCTGCAGGGGGACCAGGCTGCGTAACTCACCGAGGGCAGCACCTGAGTGCTTTTAGCAGGCTGCTGCTTCCGCTTCTGATGTGTAAACTTCTGGGCCCTGGGGAGTCACAGCCTTTGACTTTGTACCCAGCTGACCTTCCTGGAGCTGACTGGCTCTGCCACCCTGTGCGCTGGGTCCTTTACAGGAAGCACTGTGCGAGTAAGCAAGGAACTGTCAGGCTGGCCCCAAGGATTCATTTCCATACCTCAGCCAGCCTTGTGGGCATCACTTATAGCCAGCCACAGGGGGCAGGAAGGCCATAGCCAGCTCTGTGCACTCTGCGTGGAAACCAGACTGGATTTAACCAATGCTGAAGCAGCCCTGCACTGGCGGGGAGCTGCCGAACTATCTCCTGTTCCCAGCCTGATCCCTCCCACTCTGCAGGGCCCTGCGCCTCACACCTGGCCCTGCTGCCCTCTGCTCCTGTCTCCTGGCCACAGTGCCCGTGGCCACTTCCCAAATGTCCCTGAGCCTGTGCAAGCTCAAGTGTGAGCCAGACTTGTGGACGGCTGTCCTCCCACAGCGCCTGGTGCCCCGAAGCCGGGCTCACTTAGCCCTCTGCTTCTCAGCTGGGGTTCTCCCTCTGCCCCACGCTCCAGCGGAGACCCCAAGGCATCCTGGGCAAAGGCGCAGGGCAGGGGACCAGGGCCGCAGTCACTCCGCCTTCTCCTGTGTCTGCCTCCCAGTTCTCCAGGCTCCGGGAAGATAAGAAGCACCTGGAGATGATGGTGATCATTGAGAAGGACAATCTGGATCTCCGCCAGGTGACAGCCTGCGTGGTGCTGAAGGGTGGGCTGTGGGGCGCGGTCCCTGCTGCAAATGGGGACGACGGAGGGACGGGCAGATGAGGTAATGACTTCCAGCTGAGCCAGGAACCTGTTACTTCCTGTATGCCCCCCTCGACCCATCTTGGGGGTGCACTGAAGCTGGGATGGGCCCGAGGAGCCCAGCCTTTTGGAAAATGTGATGGGGGCCACACAGGAGCAGCTGGGGCTAAATGGCCTCTCCACTGCCCTGTCCTCGCCAGCGGGTGTCGGACCTGGAGGCAGAGCTCTCCAAGCGAGACCTCACCATCTCGGAGCTGATGGTCAAGGTCAGCGGGTTGCAGGCACAGGTCAGCCAGGAGCAGGAGCACGTGCAGCGGTGGAAGCAGCTGCAGGAGGACATTCGGAGCAGGAACGAATCCGTCCAGCAGGCAGAGCAGCAGGCCCGCGTGGCGCTGGAGAGCACCCAAGCCCGGGTACGCCCCTGCTCAGGCTGGCATCACAGTCTGAAATCTTTATGGCAGGTGCAGGACAGGCAGGGTTAGGATGGAGGCCGGGGAAATCAACCACCCCGGCATCCTCAGCTTTGGAGGGTGAGATTGTCTAAATCTGGGGCTAAGCAACCTTGATTTGCCCACTTCTCACATTAACATAGTGAACATTAACATAATATTAATGTATGCAAAGCTCAGAGGAGAGCTGACCCGAGTCCTGTAGCAACCGAGGGTACAAACTGAAAGTCAAACTTTGCTCCGCTTGGAGTCAGCAATGAGGCATCCATCTGGGGGCAAAGAGAGGAGTCAAGGTTCACACAGAGGGCTGTGGGGACCCAGCTGTCCCCAGGCGCTGAGGACTTGGTGCTCATGGAGGGGGCCGGAGGAGAAGTGCAGGACCCAGGCTGGACACGCCGGTGCCCAGCACTGCTGCTACACAGAGCAAGTCCCTCATCTCGGCACTGCTGGCAATGAGCGTGGTGCTTGGGGCAGACCCAGCACCCAGTAAATCTCGGGGAGGAGGGGACCCCTCTTCACTCAGGTCCAGGGCAGTGATATTCTGGCTGCCTCTAACCCTGCTCAATGGGCAAACAGCAATGTGGGGCTCCTGGGCAGCTGCAGGGCCCTGTGAGGGCTATCTGGGCAGCTCTGCACTGCGGGGCCCCTGGACTTGGAAGGGCAAGGAGCTGGTGGGGTGCCTGGGGTGGGGGACCCTGTTTAGGGGCCCTGGCTGCAGGTTGGAGGGGTTCTCTGGGGTTTAGCAGGAGGTGATGAGCCTGCCTGGGCTCATCAGACTGGCAAACCTGAACTGCGTACCCTTGGGGCTCCGCGAGCCCTCCCGGGGTGTAGCACGGGCCCCTGGGTATAGCACGAAAGAGGGACGGCCCAGAGCCCATGGGTGGGGTTCTGCATCCCTCCACGTTAAAGGACAAAACTCAGGGCCCCGCATGTGCCCTCCTTGCTGGAGTGAGCCGGCGGAGCTCCGCTGGGTGGGGACAGTGGCCGGGGTCACGCGTGGCTTCCTTCAGGTGGTTTTCAACCCACGTGCAGATTGGACTTTTCCAGTTTACAGACAGGCAAGGAGCTGGTCGTAGAAGGCCTTGCTTGGGCTCCAGTGTGGGCTGCCATGGTCTGGGTGTGGTCCCCATTTCCCAGCACCTGGGCGGACCACGTGACAGTGGAGGATGCTGGCCAGGAGGCCCCTGCTCATGGTGGCGGTCAGGGCATCTCCCCCGGTGACTGGGTCTCTCTGCCCGCAGCTGGAGCGGCTGAGGAGCAGAATCATGCAGGCGGCCTTCAGCGTCACAGGGGTAAAGACGCTGTCCACGGAGATCACAGACAATGACATTCTAGAGGCCCTGCAGGTACGTCCAGCCTGGCTGCATCCCAACCTGGGGACCCGCAGCTGGCAGCAGCTGGGAGGCCAGGGCTGAATTCAGGGGGCCAGGTCCGCACGCTGGCATTGTAACTCATGCCTGGTGACCGCAGGGCCTAACCTGGGGGCAGCTGAGTCTTGGGGCTGGGGAGTTCTGTGCTGCTCAGCTGAAAGGTGGGGTACTAAGGGACCTGGACTCTAACCCTCACCCTGACCCGCAGCTGAGCCAGGCCTCAGGGACAGCGCAACCCTAGCTGGGGCTAGCTGACTCCTCACGGGCCTCGGGCAGCAGGGCATCCTGGCCCAAGCAATCCTTACCCACCCCTCCGAGCTTGGGGGTGAAGGCTGGGCCGACCTGCCCCCCTCAGGCTGGGGGGCTCGCTGGACCGGGGAAGGGCGTGCCTGTGTGCAGGGTAGGGTGGGTGCCTCTCACGGGCAGCGGCTCTGTTCCTGGCTCTATTCCCAGGCTTCGGCCTCTTCCCCCAGCGCTGTCTTTGAACCTCAGGAACCCTGGTGACCCCAGGGGCCCAGTTAGTGATGCCCTAAAGTAGGGACAGTGGGGAGGGGCCTGTGACCTCTTCCTGTTGATAGGGGAGTGCAGGGGGTCGGGTGGCACAGGGAGGGGGAGCTGCCCTCTGCCCCACAGAGGTGAGGGCCCCGTCTCGGGTCTCAGGCCCGCGTCGGTCTCGGGTTCCGAGCTCCTTGGCACCCTGAGAGGATGGGAGACTAGGTTCCCAGGGCTTTGGGGAGCCGATGCCCTGGCTGCTGTGGCTTTACCTCCATGGCAGGGGCCAGCGTGGCAGGCCCGTGGGCAGCACAGTCCTGAGGTACAGGTGCTATTCCTACTTCCCTTCACCAGCGCTCACTGCTGCAGGGAGTCCTCAGGGGCAGGCAAGGGAGCTGTCCAGACAGTCCTAGAACCTCTGATCCGGGTTCTTTGTGTTATGTTGATTGTTCCTTTGTTTTGAGATGGTGCCTCCCTGTATAGTTCATATACTCACTATGTAGTCCAGGCTGGCCTCAAACTCTCGACAATCCTGCTGCCTCAGGCTTCCAAGTACTGGGATGACAGGCACGTACCCCCACCCTTGGTTCTGAGCTGTGTTCTTCATGTTCCCAGCACAGAATTAGACGTGAGCAATAGTGATGGGTGCCACAGGCAGGGGTTTAGTGGATGCAAAGGTGCCTTCAGCGGGGCACTTTGGTAGCCATCTGATGGGCGTGTGCTGACACCTGGGGCTCTGCACCTGTTCCCTCCGTGATGCTGTGAGACACTGTCCCTGGCCGCCAGGGCTTCCTTGCCTCTGTTGTCCGAGGTACTCTCTGCCACCTGTGCCAGCGCCCCCCTGGGGACGTGACCCCTTTGGGGACCATCCTGCCTGGTCTGTTGTCCTGCCCTTCAGCTGCAGGAGCAGCCCCGATAACCACAGGGCAGAGAAACCGGTCAGGGCTGTTCCCTCTCCAGACCTCACATGCTGTGCGGGAGGCCACTCAGGGCGGTTTCTCTGCAGAGGGTCATCTCAGAGAGGAACGACTACTACCAGCAGCTGAAGCAGACTGGGGTCAAGGTGCCCCCACCGCAGCAGGTGGAAGTCCTACCCAGCAAGTCCAAGAAGGCTGTGTCCAAGTAGGCCGGTGGCCAGAGTAGCTGGCCAGCTGAGGGGGCGGGCTCCCCGTGTCTGACTGGAGTAAATCCTGGTGTGCCTCAGCCTCTCTTTTCCTGCCTGGGCGCCTGGGCCTGGGCACGTACACTCCAGTGATGCTGCGAGAGGGACACCAGCCCGGGGTCCTTGCTCCTTCCTGAGGAGCCCTGCCCTGGTCTGGGTCCCCTCCCAGCTGCCAGAGTGCAGGAGGCCTTCGAGGGTGCCCATCCCGGAGCTCACACCTGCGGAGGGGGCGACACACCTCCTGCTATGGGGTTCACCCGGCTAGGCCACCCCCTCACTGGGAGATCCCTGGGGTGGGGTAGGGGAGCTCCTTCCACCCCTCTGCTCCGGCAACCCCAGGTGTTACCATGAGCACGTGCTGAGGGACCCTTGCATCTGCACCTGTGGTGCACCCTCTGCTCCCACAAGCAAGGAGCTGTGCGAGGAGGGCCAGGGCCAGGCGCCCGGTCAGGAGGGGGAGGTCGGTCTCAGGGCCCTCCAGACCCCGGGGAGGGCAGCAGAGTGTGCGAGCCAACTCGAGCCTCCTAGGACGTCCTGGGCGTTCGAGCCTGACCCTCGGCGGGGTGGTCCTGGGGCAGGAAGGGTCGCGCTGCAGACAGGCTGGCTGCCTATCCCTCCCTGCCGTAATTGTGGACGCCGCAGGTCCCCCTCCCCTCCGTCCCTTCCTCCCCAGGCCTGGAGTCAGGGCCTGGCCTGCGCCTGCGATCCCTAACCCAGGCACGGAAAGACCAAGCCCCGCCCACCCAGCCCGCACAGATCACACCCATCGAACAAGACCCGCCCATAGAAAAAGCCCCCACCCAATCAGGGCCCGCTTTGGCCCCGGCGCCGCCCCTGTACACCCCCGGCCCCATCCCTCCGGCCCTCCCTGCGGAGACGCGGCTGCGCGCACAGCCTGCTGGGGGCGCAGGTGAGGCTTGCGTGGGGCGAGTGGGGGGGGGCGCGAAGGAGGGGTGTTCTTGCTGCGCGCGCTGCTGTCTTGGCCAGAGGCCGCGGCCTCAGCCCGAGACCTCCCTGGCGGGGAGGCCTCCCGCTGCAGCTCCCTTCCCGCCGCGCCTCGCTCGGTTGTTTATTCCCCCAGGCCCGAGGCGCCACCCGCCCCAGGACGCAGCACCGCTGAGCCTGTCCGCAGGACCGCTGTCTGTAAGTGGGTAAGAGGCGTGGAGGGTGCTGCGCTGCAGGGGCTGTGCTCACGTCGCCCAACTAGGCAGTTGTTGAGTGGGGGACTCGAGAGCCCTGCCCAGGGCCCCTCACTGGCATCTGGTGGCCAGGCGTTCTCTATCAGTCAGCAAATAGCAGGATCCACTGCCCCAGGCTTGAACCAGTCAGGATGCTGCCATCCCCTCAGAAGCCCATCTGCAGGTGGGCAGTTGTTGGTGTGGATTTAGAGTCTGCCCTCTCTCAGCTAGTGTTGCATGGTATCTAGGTTGCATGGTGGCTGCTGCTGCACCAGCCATCATATCAAGGCAGGCAGGAGATGACTACTATTAATTCATGAAAGCAAAACCCACCATTCCCCCGGCTGCACCCAGCACTTTCTCCCCAGCTGCTGACATGGGTAAGAAGGGACTAGGGACATAAAGCCCCTCCTAGGCCTTGCCAAACAAGGGCTCCCCTGGAAGACACAGAAGTGTGTGGTGCGGTGCCCATGCCCAGTGTCCTGGCGTCTCGGTTGGTGTCTTGCAGATCTGCGGCCTGCTGTGCCCCAGGCAGCTCTGTGTAGGAGCCCCAGCCCTGCAGCTAAGGGCCCAGCAAAGGATTGGCTGCCAGGAGTGGGGGCCCTGTAGCCGCCTGCTTGGGGACCCTACGGCTGGGGCTGGATGCCAGGAGGAGAGCCTGGGTGCCGGTTGACAGGAGTTTGTTGCCCAGGTCAGAGGGCGTGCTCTGTGCTGGCAGCTGCCACACTGCATGGTGAACCCACCTCTGGGGGTGCCAGACACCCTGTGAGTGCCAACGGCAGTGATGCAGCTGCCCAGTCAGCCCACCTGCCCTTCTGCATGCCTCTGGGAGCCCCAGGGCCCCTCTGTGTGGCAGAGGGCAGGGGAGGGGCTGAAGACAGCTGTGCACTGCCCTGGCCAGCCAGACTTCTTCCAGGCCAGCCAGGCCGTACCAGCCGCCAGCGCTGGTCATGCCTGTCCCTGCAGTGCTCCTGAGGACAGCCCGGGGCTTTATCTGCAGGGTCAGGGAGGAGGGCGGTTATCGGCTGGGCACAGTGGCCCGTGTGGAGGGGTCCTGCCCCCCGGAGTGAGGGTGGCTCTGCAGGTGCAGGTCTCCTGATACATGCGGCCTGCAGGAGGCCCCAGGAGTGATTCTAGGCGGCATTAAGGGGCCCCTTGCTGGGCTAGGGTCAGGGCTGGTCTCAGGGGCTGGAATTCCTGATGGCCTTGTCTTCCCAGTGTCACCTGGGAAAGTCACTAGGTCACTGCTCTGGGAAGCTAAGCCAGCCCATCTAAGTGTCCCTTCTCCCCCCCCAGACTGACCCTGCCTAGCAGCCTGCCTCAGCCTCCCTTCCTCAGCCAGCAGCATGGAGCCCCTGGAGAGCCGTGTCCACTACAACAGGTGGGAGGACAGCAGCCAGGAAGAAGTCAGGGTGGCCGGCACCGTGTCGAGCACAGAGGCCTCATGCTGCAGGAAGTGAGTGGGAGGGAAAGCCCACCCAGCCCCGGCCCGCTGGACACCCGTCGGACAGCTGTGGCTGCCCTCAGCCCAGCTTGTGCTGGCAGCAGGTGTCCAGTGCCTTCCCATAGGCTAGTCCTCTGGTGGGTGGGCGTCTTCCAGCTCCAGGCCTGCTCTGCCCAGGCCCTCTTCTGACCCCCGGCCCTGCCCTGGAGCTCCCTTGCCCTGGGCCCCAGGCTCACCCCCAGGTGGTTCTCACCCTAGGGTCTCCCAGAAGCTGTGCACCGGCAAGCTGGGCGTCGCCATGAAGGTGCTGGGTGGGGTGGCCCTCTTCTGGGTCATCTTCACCCTGGGCTACATCACTGGCTACTACGTGCACAAGTGCAAATGAAGGCTGTCCAGCTCACACCCGAGGCACGGAGACCACGGCATGCACAGACCTGCTGCAGGTCCGCGGCCCGGAGGGCGGATTGGCACGTGGTGGGCAGCAAAGGTGCTGGGCAGCGACGGTGCTGGGCAGAGCCGCCAGTGTGCCCTCCTTGCACTACCAAGCGCATGTGGCTGAGCAGGGACACAGAGGTTCTTCGAAGGACAGAGGACCCCACCAGGGGTGCAGCCCACTGGAGGCCCACCCTCCTGGCAGGAGGTGCAGGACACCTCAGGTTGGCCCTCAGCCCCAGCCCTTCTGCCTGGACCCCCTAATCCCTGGCCTCACTGGGTGCTGCCCCCCAGCCCTGTGGGCCTTTTTGACTCTTGCTCCTGTGAGGAGACCCCTGACATGGACAGCCCCTGCCCACCCTTTGCCAGGGGACAGAGACCCCGTCACGCCACGTGCCTTGCTTTCGCGTGGGAGGCCCACCCACCTCCTGCCTGGCCTCTCCAGCCAGTCAGGTGCCCTGTGCTGGCTGAATGCCTGCGTACAATAAACGCGTTGGAACACTGGCCAGTGACCTCTGTGCTGCCCTGGCTGTGCGGCCATGCGGGTGCCGCTGCTCAGCTCCCTGCTGTGGAACGGAAGCATCCACTCCCCTTGGGGCCTCTTGGAAGGATTCAGGGCTGGGTGTGGTGACCTGCTCCCTCCTCAGCTGACCTGCCGTGGACAAAGCTCAGCAGCCCAAAGGCCACCGTGGCTGTCTCAGGAATTTTGGCCCCTGCTGTGAATAGGTCTCAGCCCTGCTGGGCCAGCCAGCAATATCCGGTGGGGGTGGGCTTCGCCACAGGGCGTCAATGTCCTTGCCAGACAGAGGAGGAAACAAACAGGAAGAGCTTGGCCTGGCTGGTTTCCTCCTCCCCAAAGGCCCCAGCTTAGGACCCCCCAGAGGGTGAGGCCCTGACTGCTAGTAGCCTGTGGCAGGGCTGGGCAGTGAGTGTCCAGTTGTCTGAGCTGCTGTAGGGCTATTATGAAATCTTGAAGATGTCCCCAACCTGCTATCTGAAGCCATTGTGCGGTGGGCACCACTGCAGGACCCAGGGCTCAGCTCTGCTCTGGAGGCGCTGGGCAGCCCTCGTGTTGGAGCTGTGTGCCCTGACCAGGTGGGTCAGTGGGGAGCAGAACAAGGAGGGGCAGCCGGAGGATGAGTGCCACTGGCTGGGAGGCGAGGGAGGTGACTCAGGAGGTACAGGCTGGTACAGCACTCCAGGGCTGGTGCCAGGGTCGTGCTGTGCCCCAGGCCCACCCTGCCAGCTGCCTAGCCCCAGGCAGAGGCCTGAGGGGTACCCCCAAGACCGTGCACTCCATTGACTGCAGCCTTCAGGGACCCAGTAAACAGCCCCATCTTCAGCCCTGGGCTAGGTGGCCCACTGCGCTAGGATGGCAGTGGACAGACAGCATGGATGGAGGCTGGCAGCAGCCGCCCCTGGGGAGGCAGGGACGGGGCTGTGTCCGGTGGGGTTCGGATCTGGTTTCCTCATGGGTGGGCCTCCAGCAGCCACTGTGGGAGTGGCTGAGGGAAGGATCACGGGCAGGGCTGTTTCTTAGCAAATGTTTATTAGCAGCGTGGATGGGAGGAGAAAACACCAGAGGCTTCTGCTATAAATTAAAACATGCCCCAAACCATACACATACTCCGCCTGCACAGACAAGGGCATGCGGTCAGCGTCAGTGCAGGGTCAGATCTGTGATAGTGGCCGTGTGGGCCCAGACTTGGGGGACAGGCGGTGCCCGAAGGGGCTGCTCAGGCCTTGTGAGCTTGGGTCTCCCAGCAGGGCAGCGCCCTCGATGACTGACTGAGTCACAAAATGACAAGTAGGCCACAGCACACACACATAGACACAGACATACACATCCCGCAGGTACACCAGGAGCCACCCAGCTGCAGCCGAGCTGGGGGTCTGCCAGGGAGACCCACACAGCTGTCAGGTGCTGACGTGAGGGACTCTGGGTGTCTCTGGCTCCTGCAAAGGCACCAGAAAACGCTACTTCTTTACAGGAAATACAGGAAACCAAACAGAGGAGCAAGTGGCTGAATTACAGAGCCCACCACTCTGTTCCCCTCTGGAGCCAGAGGGGGGCGCAGTGAGCCCAGAGTCTGGTCCTCTCGAGGGTGTGCATGCGCACACACACAGACATGGGACACACCTATGACAATGCGAGGAGGACCCTTCTCTTGGCACATGCACTTTTTGATTTTTGGTTCAAAGACAACACTCCCCAGGGCTCCCACCTGTGGCCCGAGACCAGCCAGCCACAGCGCCGGGCCCAGCACAAGACATCCTGACCCAGCACTGCCCCAGCTCAAGCGCTCCGAGGCAGACAGCTGAAACCTAGCTTTGCCACACATGTCCAAGTCGTTTTTAAATAAAAACAGGAAGATGGCTGCAGGCTGGGATCTCGGTGTCCCGGCAGTGCTGCCGAGTGCAGAGGTTACAGGGGCGCCACCCCAACAGCATCCTTGTGAGGTGCACACTTGACCCAGCTGCTCGTGACAGCGCTTTCTGGCATTTGCATCAGTCCACAAAACGGGATAGAGTCGGGTTAGTATTGTCACGGCCAACGGCATCCTTTATGTCAGAACCACCCAGGGAAGAGCAAAGCACACACACTGTGAGGCCACCAGGAGCCACTATGGTCAGCGAACCACGGTCACGTGGGGAGGGACGACGGCCAGGTCGGCCTTGGACGGGTACACCACCCTCAGGCTGCCCTCCGGGTCCAGCACACGGACCTGCTCCACCACCAGGGGACACGGCCCGTCCTTCTCGCCTTGGGGGCTCCGCTGGGGATCTGGAAGTCGTCTGGAGGCAGTGTTGGGCTCTGTGTCTGAGAGGGACTCTTCCTCTCTGTTCTCTAAGGTGTGCTTGTTCATTTCCGCCATCCTCTGCAAAGGAGAAAGACCTTTTTAACGGGGTGATGTCTGGCGTCCCACAGAGATGGGCTGGGAGCCCCAGGCGGGAGCCGGCGCTCACCAGGACAAGGGCGTCCATGATGTCCTTGCAGACCTGCAGGCTTGTGGCGCTGGTGACCTCCAAGAACAAGTCGCAGGTGCTTTTCTTAATCTTAAACACAAAGAGAGAGATTGCCAAAAGTGGACCTCAAGACGGCAACAGGAAAGTCCTACGGGAAGTGGGGTCACCCCGACCAACACTGCCACCTTCTCAGGAGCGGTGCGGGCTCATGGGTGGCACTCACGGCGCTAGCCGTGCGGGGGACGTCTTTGGAGCACCTGCAGCGCCCTTGTCAGGGACCCCGCCCACCTTCGTCTTCTCACTGTTGGTGATGGGCGGGAACGAGATCACGTCGCCATCTGTGTCCACCAGACACGGGTAGTTCTCCTTACCGTCCAGCAGGTGCAGGTACCTGTGTGGAGGAAATGGATGGCAGGCAGCGGCTGACGGGTGGACGGCTAGGGACGCCAAGGGTAGCACCAGGCACAGGGGTCACATGGAAACCATGCTGGGCTGGGCAGGTACGCCGCCCTCTGTTCATGGTGCCGCCACCCGCCCTCTGGCACCCTAACGAGGCAGCGGTTTGGCTTTTCCTCCTCCTGTCCTCACACTGCTGGCCTCACTGAACAGCCCCCGTGGAGCTAGGCCCAGCGCCCGATGGGCGGTCCAGCAATTCCTCCTGGAGGCGTCTGGCGGAGGGGAGCTGCCACACCCGACGGCTGCCGGCCAGTGGGCCCACCTGTGCAGCCCCGAGACACTCTGCCTCTTCCTCTGCTTCCTCTGCTCCTCGGCCTCCAGCTGCAGCTGCCGCACCAGCTCCTGTGCCTTGGCCTCTTTCCGCCCCAAGGGCACGATCTATAAGGCAGAAATCCAGAGCTGTGCTCGCCTTGCAGCCACACTTCGGCCTGAGCGCTAGGGGCCTCCCAGCCACGTGCAGGTGCCTCTCGGCGGCCTGCGGACCAGGGGACAGGGCGGGAGGCATGGTGGCTGTGGACGGAGACTTCGGGCTGCGTCCCATATGACCACCTGCATGCAGGCTGTCTCCAGGGTTCCCTCTGGGGGCCGAGTGCCAGCTCTTGTGCCCGAGCTGAGCCTCCTCTCAAGCTTGGCCTGGCACAGGGGATCTGAAGTTCTGTGTCCTCAGGAGCCTAGCAGTTATCAACCCCACCTGGCATCGGGACGTGGATCAGAGCGCCCCGACTGCCACCGAGTCCCGAGGAGAAACACCCTGGGGACCCTGCAGGCACAGACAGAGCGGGCAGTGCGCGCGGGCGGGCAGGCGGCACCTTGAGATCCTGGGGTGGCCTGGCCGTGTAGAGCAGGGGCCCTCGCACGCTGCGGAGGTCGTGGGTGGCGATGGTGGCCGCTGTCCTCTTCTCGCAGAGCTCCTCGTGGAGCTTGGTCTGTAACAGGGTGGCAGGAGTGGGCCCCGGCCCGTGGTGCCTGGCGCCCTCCCGCCTCGCCAGCCAGGGGCCCAGCCGGCCATGCTCTCTGATCTGCTTGCGGGCGGGGCTTCTTCCTCTACTTCTAGGAGGCAGCGTTTCAGATTCTGAAGACCCTACCCCGAGGTAAAATTCAGTGAACGAGAAAGGCCTTCAGCGAGAAACAGCGGCCACTTCTCTCCCGACGGACCAAGTCCTAGCTGGGTGCTCTGCCTGTGGACAAAGATGTGCTCCGTATTTTAAAGCTGGGGCGGGCGTCCCGAGAGCCACACAGCCAAGTCAGTCTAACCCAAACCCCAGTGGCTCTCGGAGGAGCGTGCCGCCTGGACCTGCCGCCTCAATACTGCCTGCCGTGAAATTTAAGGTGTGGCTTCTGCAGGAACTGGAAAATCCACCAAACAAGCACCAAATTCCAGGAACCCCAGTTTTCAGGGCACCACAGGCTCCCGCAGCAAACTGTGAAGGCTGTGTGTGGGACCATATGGGACCCGATCCCCAGTTCCCACTTTCAAGTGGGGATACCGAGGCACGCTGGTCTCCCAGCCGGGCCCCAACCTGCACCCCGTCTCCCTGACTTTGGGCCCTAGGACCTGTCCCCAGTGCGTGCCCCCTACCCCGCCCTCGTCCCCTGCGTCTGACAGCCTGAGCCCCACCTGGGAGGACAGGAAGCGCTTGAGCGCGTTCCCTGGCTGCAGGTCCATGCCGCGCACCACGGCGCCCACGATGTATGGCCGCACGTCCTTGACCTCGGGGCTCACTCGGATCGTCAGAGGCGCGGGGTTTTCAGACACATGCAGGACCCTGAGCAGCAGTCTGGCCGCGTCGGCCACCTCCTCCTCTCCCTCGCCGCTCTCCCGCCGCTGCTTCCGCTCCCTCCTCTTCTTCCGTGTGTCCTCCTTCTCAGGGCCCTCGGCCCGGGCGCGGGCCCGGGAGCCCCGGCCCCCAACGCGCAGGTACTCCAGGATGGACCGGGTCTGGCAGCCGCCCACCATCTTCTCCAGGCGCTTGTCCCGCAGTTTATTTCCCCGGAAGTTGATCTCCTTGAGCCTGGGGCAGTCAGCCAGCTCGGCGGGGATCTCGCTCAGCTGATTGTTGGAGAGGTCCAGGGTCTGGGAAGAGACAGCAGGGGAGGTCAGGGGACTGGAGGCGACCCCTGGGGGCTGGGGCAGGCAGACTGCTCGGTGTCTGCTGGCGAGCTCTGGGGCGCTGCAGCTGCTCTGCCAAGTCCCCCCTCTCGCTGAGTCAGCCCCTTGACAAGGACGGAACCTCCCAAGGCAATGGGGCCCACCCAAGGGGCTTCTCCCCAGACAGTGACCCCTAGCCTCTCATGGGACGTACACGTCTTGCTCTTACTGCTGGGTCACAGGCAAGGCACGAGCTCCCGGCAGCTGTCACCCGTGGGAGGGGAGGGGTCTTGGCTGCTGGCTGTGCACCTGCTGTCCCTGAGGCCTCGGTGTGATGGGTGAGCCTGACAGGAAGTGGGGAGCCTCTGGCTGGGTGAGGAATCAGGAATTGAGCAGGCGTGCTGGGCCCCCACGCCTAGCTGGATAAGCTGCTGGGCGCCCCCCACCACAGGAGTACCAAACACCTGGCCCTTGGGCAGTGGCTCCATGAGGTTTTGCCTGGACCCCAATGTACACAGGACATGCTGGGAGAAGACCCCAACTTTGTGGCTAGGAGGGGCAGACACAAAACATGGGAGGTGCAGAAAGGACTTCCTCTGGGCAGCAGTGGCCTGACACTGTCCCCAGCGACTAAGGACATCAGAAAGCCTGGGAAGCACTTACCCGTTTTGCTTTCTTTTGTTGGAGTATAACCTCAGAGTTTGAATTTTATAACTGATATATATTACCAACATGTATTAGTAAAAGTTAAAAAATCAAATAGGAAGATGAATTTCTCAGTGGAGAAAACAGTCCCAGTATGAGCTACGGACAAAGGCCAGTCCCAGGGCCCCAGAGAGACCCTGACATGGAGCCTCTGCCAGCTAAGGTACTGCCCTAGTCACTCTGGAAGTCCTAGGTGGGCAGTACCTCGTGTCTGTATGTTGGCCACTTTCGATGCAGGCAGGAGGGACACGATAACTGTGCCCAGAGAGTCACAGAACCCTGAGAAGAAGAGGGTAAAGTCTGCCCTAGGTGCTACAGGTCTCCTCAGGAGGGCAGCAAGGTAAACAGATGCAAGGCTGGGGCAATGAAGCCAAGTCCTCTGATAGGTGAAGGCCATCAAGTGCCTCGGTTCCCTGTCCCCAGTGGCTGACCTCTGGGTGAGGTCAGATCAGGGCTTCACACTGCACAATTAGAAGCTAAGCCTGGTAGCAGCCTCTGGAGAGTGGGCTCGGCCTGGGGCCCGGGCCCTGCCTCTCCGGTCTGGGAGATGAATGAACCAGCAGAGGCCTCTGTGCTGTTCCTCTGGTTCCTGAGCAAGCCTACCTCCTGAGGTCCACAGCCCGGTCAGTGTCTCCTGTCTGGACTGGGCTTTCTCCATTTGTTTAACTGGCAGAATTCAGGGAGGTGCAGGACGTAGCTCTAGACCTCAGCCTTAAGGCCTGGTGGCTGCCGGTTCCATAGAAGGAGCCCTGAGCCGTTTGAGGCGGCGAGATGAGCAGCCAGTAGCCAGCTGAACACAGCCACCTGGGAGACCATCAGCACAAGCAGATCTGCCAGCTGAGTCAGTAGGCATCGGCTGTTGGTGAAAAGTGCGCACCTGTCTGTCGTATCATGAAAGTCACTGTGTTAAGATGCACACTTGGCCCATCAAACTTCTGGAAAACCAAAAAATCTACCAGATGGAAAGACAGAGCACACAGTGTCTATGTTGTGTGTCACATGTTAGCTGTACAGGGATGCCTAAGCCCCAGAAGTCCAAGGCACCCGAGGAGTCACACCCTGAGCCTCTGCTAGGAATCTGCAGCAAGGCACCTGTCAATTCTGCAGAACGCCTTTCCTGTTTCTCCCAACTATACACAAATAAGTAACCTTGCTATATAAACACCTGCACAAAATCAGATGCCTGATGTCAAGAATAATGGACGGCAAATTCAGTTACTAGACTGTGTGCGGATTTATTATGAAATGTCTACATGAACTCTAGAGTGAGAAGCAGGGAACAGCAGCGCCCGGCCGCCTTGCTTGGATGATCCATAGTGAACACTGCGTCAGGACGCAGCTCCTCCTACCCCTCAACAGGTTTCATGGGCTCCTGACTGTGCCCCGCAGTAAGCTGGGGCCCGAGGGTCTCTCCCGTGCAGGCTGGGGGAACCCCAAAGCGCGCACTGTGCCACAGAAGCCTCCCCCACATCATTAGGCAGCGAAACACCAAGCAGGAAACCCATCACGTGGCGTCGCGCGAACTCCACTCCTTCAATCGATTCATACATGCTAAGGACCAGACGCTGGTGTCTGGATTGTAATCAACGTGGAAGCCAAGTTTGCTAACAGCTAAGAAGCAGCAAGCGAGTTGAGGAACCCCTGGGTCGGGCACAGACGCCTCAAGGCTCAGCGCCCCGAGTCTCGGCGGGCTCCCCCACTTGCCCCGGGCCGGCCCCAGCTGACCTTGAGCGAGGCCAGGTGCGCGATGTCAGGGCTGAGCTCGCGCAGGCGGTTGTCGGCGGCCGCCAGTTCGCTGAGCAGAGGCAGCGCGCCGGGGCGGAAGAGCGTGTCCGGGAAGGCGTCCAGGAGGTTGCCGGTGAGATTAAGGCTCTGCAGGCGTGGGGCGCAGCGCGCCAGGTCGGCGGGCAGCTCGCGCAGTCGATTGCCGCTGAGGTTGAGGCTCTGCAGCTGTGGGAGACCCGGCGGCTCGGCGGGGCCTAGGCCCTGGCCGGGGGGCAGCGCCTCAAGCTCATTGCCGGAGAGATCGAGCACGCGCAGCGCCGGCAGTGGCCCTAGCTCGGGGCTCAGGCCGGGCCCCAGTGCGTTGCGCCGTAGCACCAGGCTGTGCAACTGGGGCAGGCCCTGTGCCAGGCCCGGCCCTGGCGCGCGCAGGCTGCCGCAGCCGCTCACCTCTAGGTAGTGCAGCAGCGGCAGTGTGAAGAGCCGCGGCGGCAGGCACCCACCCGCCGCCCGCACCCGCTCCTCCAGCCCGGGCCCCGTCAGTAGCAGCTCGCGCCGCCGCTCGCGCTCAGCCAGTTCAAGCTCCGGCCAGGCCTCGGACACTGCAGCCACCGCCATCGTGCCACCACCCCCCGCGCCGGACTTCCGTGACTCTGCACATGACTTCCGGCCTGCACCGGAAGAGGCCATAGAAAGGGCGCTCGGTCGCTAGATAGTCGCGTGCGTGTCGTAAAGAAGCGGGTCCAGAAGGTTGCCTAGAGCGTCGGCGCGCTATGGTTTGTGGGGCGTGGGCGGGCTGAGTCGCGGGTCCACACTTCCGGGTGTGCTGTGTCTGCGGCTGAGCCTTTCGGGCGTTGCTGCCCGGTGTATGTATTTAGTGCCTACCAAGGAGCCACCTTCAGGGTTAGGCCTGCTCTTGAGACCAGTAGGCTGCTCCGAGGACAGCGTGACTTGCTCTGGGGCTCGGACACAGGCGAGGCTGTGGCTCAGTCTTCCTTTCGTGGTCACTGGCTCTGCTCCCAGCTGTGCCGGGCTTGGGCGCTGAGCCTTTAGGCCAGGGTTGCACCCGGAGTTCGTGGCCCTTCTCTGAAGAAAGGGCCTGGCAGGTGGCCGATGCTGGGCGCGGGTCGGCTCTATCTGGCTGCAGGAATTTGCTGCCGAGGGTGCAGTGCGCGCAGTCAGCGCCGGAGCAAAGCGAGCCGATCAGGTGGGCGAGGGCCGCTGGCTCAGAGAGGCTCAGCTTTCGCCGCTGCTTTTTCTCCTCCGCAACTGAGTGTCCAGGGCTTGGCTCCATCTGGGCTGAAGACCGTCCTGTCGGTCTCTGGGGCGGATTTCCGACTACCGTCTACCCTCGCCGGCCAGCGCCTCGGTCACCTTCCAGAGCTGTGGGCGACGTGGGGACCTTGCGTGTATGTTTTTCCCCAGCCCTGGTCCTGGCCCCTGGGGCTGGGAGGTCAGGTCCAGTTTCTGGGGTGACCCAGCTGTGCCTGACTGTGGGTTCTGAGTTCTGCCCTGCAGGCCCTGTGCTCACCTGTTGAGCAGGATTTGGTGAATGGGACTCTCCAGGGCTCCTCACCCATACCTTAAGGAGCGCTGGGTTGTGTGGAGGGGTATAGGAGGACGCCCTGTCCTGGACCCTCAGGACGAGTGAGGTGTGTCGGTGGGTTGGGGAGGGGCCTGATGCCTCATTCTTGTACAGCAGAGGTAGCCCTGAGAACCCCAGAGCTGGTCCTAGTGGGCAGTGGGGCCCGCCTGCCTCAGGGGAGCCTTGGTCCCCATTCAGAAGTTGCTGGTAGGATGGCTGCTGGCCCAGGATACAGGGGGCCCGTGGGACTGGGGTCCTCCGATGGGAGAAGTGCTGAGGCCGACTGGAGGAGGCAGATAGCGCTGAGCCAGGAGAGGGGGGTCAGACGTAATGCCCCCAAGTGCTTCTGTGCCATTTCCTATCCGTAGTAGGCTGCAGGCTGGGGCTATCCCTGGGACTCAGTCAGCCCTTGAACCCGTGCTCATTTGGGATCCAGCAGCCAGCCTCCCCGCGCAGATGCGACCTTTTCTTTGCTAAGTAAGCACCCTGCCTTGGTGGGTTCAGCCCGCACTGCCCCTTATGCAGAGCTTTTCCCCGGTGCTGCTCTCTACCACCCATGACTCCTGCCACACAGGGGCCCGGGACTCTGAAGGTGGCTGGCCGAAGAATGACAGCAGCCCAAGAGCTGATGGCCCCTCATGGCCAGCTCTGAGCAGCATGGAGGTGGTGGACACCGCAGGAGCAGACAGCTCTGGCACGGGCATTTAGAGCCACACCTTTTCTACACAAAGGGGGCTCCTGGTGGCATCTGGAAGCCAGCCCAGGCGCCTCTCTGCTGGGCACCCTGAAGGAGAGGGCAGATGACTTGCACGCTGCCTTTGACTGACAGTGCCCTCGCATAGCTGGACTGGAACATTCTGCATGTGCGGTGGAGGACACTGGTGGGAGCCTGTCACTCCAGCAGTGGCAGTGTAGGTGTGGGTGCCCCGCCAGCTTGCAGCCTGCTTTGTGGGTCCCGTACTAAGGTCTGCATGCAGTCAGAGTGTCAGTGATTTACAAACTGTTTAATTATGAAATAAATGATGAAATACATAGTGATCTTTTTATTATATTAATATATTCAAGGTGAATTAACCCACATGCCCTAAAATAGCAACAATAAAAATATATTACTTTATAATTCTGGAACCCGAAATAAAAGACAAATAGAAAACTATGTTAAACGTTAGAAAGTTGCTAATTGTCAGTAAAAGGTATTTACATTTGTGTTCTAATGCAAATTTACCAATATAGCTCTTGTAGATTATCTTAAAATAGGAAAATAAATATTAAATACCCACAACATAATCATAAATGAAAACTCATTTATTTGTTAGTGTTCCAAGCTTAGATGTTTAGTCCTGAGTGGCCAAGGGGTCCTCCGGTGCCTCTGGGGTCCTTGTGCGTCCCTCTTGGTCTCTGGAGCAGCCACTAATCACTGCCACCAAAACTGGACTCTCTGGGAACCAGCACAAGAATTAGGTGGGAGACCAATTTTGTTTGTTGATCACTAAGAATTTTTTGAGACAGGGTCTCACTATGTAGCTCAGGCTGGCCTTGAACTCAGATCCTCCTGCCTCAGCTGCCCAAAGGCTGAGAGTACAGGCGTGTGCCAGCATGCCTAAAAGGGGATTTTTATTAAGTTCAAACAGGAGAGACTATACATCTATTAAATTTGGCCTGCAGAGAAAAGAATAATTTCTTGATTAACTTTCCTCATTATTGTTTTATTAAGTGCTTTCTCTGTTCTTAAAAGATGCATCAGAAATACTGGCCAGCCCCCTTGGAAGCGGACCAGCACTGCAGACCCCCTGGCCTCTGCGCTCCGCCTTGTCTGAGTTAGGTCACCTCCCTCCCCATGGTTTTTGATAGGTTATTGTCTTGGAAGGTCTTGTTCTTCCTCAGCCACACCATGAGGTATTAGTTTGCCAAAAGCAGAGGTTAATTCATCAGCCTCTTGGTTGCCGGCACATCCGGGGAGCTCACTGTTTGTGCACCTATGAGGATCTCTGAGACAGTCTCGCCATGTAGTTCAAGCTGGCCTCGAACTCATCACATAGCCTGGGTTGGCCTCCAGCTCCTATCAGTTCTGTGTGGACTTCGTTGTTCCACATGGTTGGGTTAAAAGCCTTCGTACAGGAACTGCAGAGGAGCAGGTCCCTGTCCCACACACTTCTGAGTGCATTTGGAAAGCTGCCCGTGCAGCCTCAGGGTGCAAGCAGCACCCTGGCTGCATGTGGTGGCCTGTCCCCAGCACACGGCTGCCCATGCCTGGGCAGCGATGGCACGGGATGGGCCTTTCCAGCTGCGCAGTGGGTAGAGCTCATCTTTCTGGTCGCCAGGGAAACCCTGGGGCCTGCTGGCCTGGGAGATGCTGTCCTGAGGTCTGGGTCAGGTCGGAGGCAGCATCTGGTGTGAACATCCCGCAAACTGTGAAAATCCGGACCTGGGGTTCACTACAGCATTGGGGAGCAAGGACAGCGTGACAGACCTGAGCAGGCCCGACTGGCAGGAGGTGTCCAGTGCCAGGATGACGCCTGCAGGCAGGCTCTGAGGTGGGGGCAGGGATCCAGGCGTGTTACCCCGCGTACTCTCCAGGGCTTGGCCGGTGAGCGGTCCTGAGCCCTGAGGCAGGGCGCAGGCTCACATCTGGGGCGGCTACCGGCAGCTGACGTTTGTCACGGCTCCTTGGTCAGCCTCTGCCTTTACCCTGGCCGTCTGCACCCTGGTCCTCCTGAGGCCACAGGGGCTGAGCCCGAGGCCTCGCGGTGCGGGTGGGGAGCGCTGCTCCGGGTTCTTTGGTCAGAGCTGTGATGCCTTTCAGAGAGGGCAGAGCAGAGCCCAGCACGCGGCTGCATGTCTGGTTCTCTGGAGGGCGGGCTTGGAGTTAGGACACTGGCCTGTACCCGACAGAGACGACGTCACTGTGTCACCGCCTACAGTAAGTCCTGCTGGAGCTCTTGCTCAGGCCTCCCTTTGGGGTGGGGATTTTGCTGCTGGCCTTCAGTCCTGACCTGGCCGCTGTGGGGCCTTTACCTGTGACAGGGACACAGACAAATGGACTCAGAGACCAGGCCTAGGTGACTGTGGGGGATCCTTGGCCGTCGGGCTGGCAGCGTTGGCACAGGGGGCAGCGGTTGCGGTGCACAGTCACTGCTGTGAAGAGCGTCAGCCACGGTTGGGGCAGCCGTGTGGCCGCCGAAGGGGAAGGCAGACAGGCCGGCTGGCACTTGGGCCGCTCTGCACCGGGGCAGCATGCTGTAGGGGAGCACAGGACGGCCCCCCACGTGGCCCAGGGCCTGTCCTGCTTCTGTAAGACTTGGGCCAAGGATGGTGTCTGCCACGTGACTTGGGCTGCAGACCAAGCCCTGCTGGTCACTGTGACCTGTGATGATTTCTACTGATGAACACTGCGCCTTCTCCTAGGGTGCTGTGACCTCAAGAGGAAGCAGCTGGACCAGCGATCTGTCTACTGGACAGTGGCTTCACCAGGGGTCTGCTCAGCTTTGCTTCCCTCAACCCCTGGATCCACCCTGCAGAAAGTGTGCAGCCCACGCAGCGCCTCGGGGTGCTGCCACAGTGTGGAGCCAGGCCATGGGGCACGGGGGTGCTGGGGCTGCTGGGGCTGCGAGCGGCTCACCGTGAGGCGGTGCCTGGGCCTTGGAAAGGACGTGCGTCTTGCGAAGGTTCATGGTGCAGCCGGCGGGACCCATCAGGTGCGCCTTCCAGGCCTGCAGCATAGGGGTAGCGTGGTCAGTGCAGTGTGGCACCTCGGGCTGCAGAGGACGCCCTCAGCCTGACCAGGGTCCCTGCGGTGCTTTCCACAGACCCCACGAGGCCACTTCGGTGAGCACTTGAGGGCGAGACCCAGGAGCAGCCGTGGTGCCGAGGGAACCCTTGGAACTGACTCACTCTGCAGACTCTGCAAGTCCCTGACTGCTTGGACAGGCCACTACTGGACACCCCGACCTCGGTGTGCCTTGGCTGTGTCACCACTGTCCCCTAAGGGGGCCAGACTGCTCCCCGGCTGGATCAGGCCCCTCACCTCTTCTCCAGGAGCGAAATTCTCATGGCACAACGGACACCGGTTCGCCAGCTTCTCGGACTTGGCGGCTGAAATGGTGGTGAAAAGGACCCAGTTACCGTGTGCCTGTGAGTGCGAGGAGGGACAGGCCGCGGGCACGCCCCAGCACGCCACTGACGCCGCAGCAGCACCTGTCCTGGGCCCGGGAGGCACTCACGGCTGCAGGCCTTGGCCTGTATGTGTCGGGGCAGCTCCTCTTTGGGTATGGCCTCGCGGCAGCGGTAGCACCTCCTGAAGGTGTCTCTGCTGTCGCACTCGGTCAGCAGGTGCTCGGTCAGGCTGGCGATCTCCACCACCTGCAGCCCAGACACAGAGGTGGCGCGGTGTGAGCACAGTGTTCTCTCATGCCCGCTTGGCCACGTGATGGCTGGTCCTCAGGGCCCCTCCTGGTGTCTGTGGTCACTTCCTGCGCTCTGCACCACCCAAAGGCCACATTAGGAGGCAGAGGCAGGCAGGATTGCAGGTGACTTGGACGTAAGCGGTGTAATATTAGTGGCCAGGTGTGGCTTGGGCATTCAATGTGCAGCCCTGGGTTCACAGAAAGAAGCCTCTGGGCCCTTTTGCATCCTGGCAGGAGTGATTTGTGCTGGGAGGCTCTGTCCACCCGAAGAACCCCGGGAAGGAAAGGAGTCTGCTGTGCCCTAGCTTCCCTGCCCTGACTGGAAGGACCCAGTGCACGATGCTCAGGGTGCATTAGACCTGGGAACCTGGGCCTGGGATACCGGTGAGGGACAAGGGACATTAGAAAGCCGCTTCTCAGAAGCCTGGGGAGGGCCTGCCGGGGCGGGGGTGTGGGCAGGGGCAGATGGGCCCCCACCAGTGATGCACAGGGTGCCTGTCCCAGTGTGTAGGTGACAAGCTGGGATGGCCTGCACTGCCCGGTGCAACGGGCACAAGTGCGGGACAGCCCGTCCACACAGGAGGGACCGGCGGGGCTCCAGCCAGGCCACATGGTGACGCATGCTCGGCCTGCTTGGCCCTCCTGGCCGGTGGGCGCCCGAGACAGCGCCTGACCTGCCTGCAGTGGCCGCAGCGCGTCAGCATGAGGCAGTGCTTCCAGTAGTGCAGGTCGAGGCCCTCCTCCGTGAAGGCCTCACTCCGCTCCCCGCAGAAGATGCAGAGGCTGTGGGGAAGCGGGAAGCAGAGGTGGCGGTGATTCCCGAGGACCTCAGCGCCTACCCCCTCCAGCGCACAGGACAGATCCAGACCCCACCCCGCAGGCGGCCTGGCCTAGCAGGCACAGCGCTCCCGGGCTCTGGCAGCAGCTTGTCCACACAGCAGGCTCCTCGGCCTGGGCGCCTTCCGGGTCTGGATTGTGGAGGGGACCATCCACCACTGGTCCTGGGACTCGGGGACACACCTCTGCCCAGTGCCCCTCAGTGGCTCCCCCATCAGGACTGGGCCAGCCTGACTCACTTGTCCAGGAAGTGGCTGTCTGGGACGTCTGGTGGCGCCGCTTTCCTGCCCGGGCTGTCTGCAGAGGCAGAGAGGTGGGTTCAGGGACTCCCTGTGGAAGAGCTTAGGCTTTTAGGGGAAGCAGGGGCTGGGGGCGCGGTGGACCTACCCTGGTGCCTGGGCTTCTCCGTGTCGCTGACGTTTCCCTACGGCAGAGACAGGCAGCTCAGGGACAGTGCTGTGGGCTGGGTGTCTGTGTGTGTGTGGGTGTGCCCTGCCCTGCCAGTGTCTCTAGGTGTCCCAAACTGCTTGTAAGAGGCCACTAGCACTCGCTGCGCTTGACCTCTCCATAGTGTCCAAGCCTCAGAGCCACTGCCACAGAGACTGGTGCCCCAGGCCACCACCCAGACTCCTCCAGCACGGGTCCCTGTGGGCACTGTCCCTGCAGCAGGACCTGCATGTGTGCTGTGAGGGGCGGCAGTGACAGCTGCTAGGGCTTGTGACCCACATGAGCCCTGCCAGGTATTGCCCGCGTGTCCTTGCCAGTGAGCCATCGGCACAGGGCTGAGCCTGTGCACCCGGCAGCATGCTGCTGAGTGGGGCCAGGCAGAAGGATTGGCAGCCCGGGGCCCACCGTCCGGTCTCCTCCCTGGCATCCTCCCCACTTCTCCCACGGGACCCACAGCTCAAGTAGCAGCGGCCACATACAGTAGGATGCAGGGCACTCGGCCTCCCCCAGAGGACACCCTGCCCTCTGCCCCTGCCCAGCGTGAGGGATGGCGGGGAGCAGCTGCAGTGGGGGGTGCACTGCTGGCCACTGCCAGCCAGGGCAAAGACCGTGAAGGGTGAGGACACGGCCGCCCAGAGGCAGGGCCTGCGCCTGTGTGGACTCAGCCTGCATGGCCTCCCCACCTCGGCCACGGCCTGGGTTTCCTTCAGAGCCGCCAGCTGCCCCTGCAAGGCCTTGATTTCTTCTTTCTTCTGTTTTTCTGCTTCTTCGGTAGCTGCTCTTTTCTGTGCCTGGCAAAAAAACAAAAAAAGAGTCACTGTGCCATTAGACCAGTTGTCTCAGACGTGGGGGGACAAGTTACCACATGTAAATGTTGCTTTCTCACATGCCGCACTGAGCCCTGGGCCGGCAGCCATGCTCCTCAGGTGCAGGTAACGAGTGTTTACTGCTGGGACGGGCGGGAAGGGGCAGGGCAGGATCTGAACCTGGGGTCTGACAGCCGCCTTCGGGGCTCCCCGGGGCACAGGGCCCTGATGTGCTCGGTGCTCACCCAGGTGCCAGGCTCCCCCCTCACCCTGATCTCCGCGTGGCTGGGTCTGCCATCGATCCTGGCGAAGCCCTCGAAGATGGTCTTGTAGAGGAGGTTCCTGCGCATGCCGCTGTCGTCGGGGGGCAGGTACTCCAGGACGAGCGCCTGGTGCCGCGTGTACATGTCCAGGATGACCCTGACGGCTGTCTCCCGGACCTCGTACACCCTGTGCTCCAGGGCGCGCACGGCGAACTGAGGACACAGTGGGAAGGCGTCTCCTTAGCAGGCGCATCGCACACGTTTGAAAAATGAGAGAAAAGCAGCAGCGCCAGCGCCAGGTCCCACGGCTGGAGACCCAGCTCCCCGCCTGGTCACTGCGCAGTGGCCTCTGCCGCGCGTCACCTGCTCTGCTTTCTCCTGGTGCGCACACGGCCCAGCTGCACCGCTCTTCCCAAGCCGGGCCTGCTGCGGACCCGGACGAGGGAGTCGGAGGAAGGCGCTTGGCGCTGCAGCCTCCCAAGCTCAATGTGCTCACCTGTCCGTGTGGACTTGAAGGACGGAGCCCAAGTGACCCACAGAGCGAGGCACCCCCGGCCTCGCAAACACCCTGGCCCTTGGTGAGGGAGTGGTCGGCTGCTCTGTGCCCCAGCGCTCGCAGCAGTCCAGGCTGACCCTGGGGCATGCGTGCCAGGACAGGGAAGGGACCCAGGCCGCTGTGGCCACAGGGTCAGCGGGGGAGGACAGTGACACTGCCGCACACCAGCCAAGTGGCCCTCTGTGCCGGGGGAACCGGAGGGGCTCCAGGGTCGGGATGGCGTGCTCAGAGGGGGCTCCCTCGGGGGAGGGCGGTGGCTGTGCTGCTCTCCACTCCCTGCAGCCACGGATGGTGCAGTGTCCCGTGGCTCGGGCCGCAGCGCCCTCGTGTTAGCCTGAGCGGGGATGATTGCTGCTTTTCCTTTGGGGAGTTCAGGCCGCCCTGGACTCTCTATGTAGCCCAGGCCGGCCTCACACTCACAGCAACCCTCCTATGGGTTGGCCGTGGCCCGGCTGGATTTCTCTTAACCGGCCCCCGAGGCACACCCCAAGGAGACGCAGCCTGCGCCCTCACCTTCATCACGCTGTCCACGGTGAAGCCCGAGCCCTCGGTGCCGAGGTCTCGCAGCAGCCGGGCCAGGAGGTCCACCTGACTCATGGCCAGGTGCGCCGAGCAGTTGGCTTTCAGGGGCTGCACCAAGTAGGCCGGGACCAGCTGCAGCGCGCGGACCTCCTTACACAGGGCCATTTCCTGCGCACAGCAAGGTGGCCGTGAGTTCCCAGCGGGAACGCGAGGGCTGGCTCGGGCCGGCTCAGCCGCACCCGCGGGGTCCACGGGAAACACTGAAGACACAGTGGCAGTGACAGCTGCGGCAGAACGGCGGTGCCTGTACTGCTTTTCCCCGCTGGCTCTGAGGCACGGCCTCAGCGTGTAGTTTAGGTTGGACTTGGACTCTACGTAGCCCAGGCTGGCCTGGACCTCCTCATGATCCCCCTGCCTCAGCCTCCCGAGTGCTGGGGTTACAGGCCAGTGCCACCACCTCAGCTCTTCTTTCTATTTAAAGACTACAACGATTAGAAAGGAAGATCCGACATGTAGGAGCTGAGGTCTTTTGGAAGAGGACATCTTCTCAAACACTAAGCTACACCGCCCAGCGGAACATGGCAGCACGTGGGGACGCACTGTTCTTTCCTTCCTATCAGTGTGGCCGACTTTTCCTAGTTCATTTAAGGTTTCAGAATACTTAAGTCTCTTAAGCTACACTGGGGTTCTCCTGGGTTTGCAAGCGTCACCCTCTGAGAAGCAATGAAAGCGTGCATGTGCACACTCACAAAGTTCTTTGTGACTCTTAAGGAGGTTATGGATTTTTGGAAGCCAAAATGTGGAGCCTTAAGAAAGACTGAATCACTGAGGATTTGGCTCAGCAGTTCAGGGGCTGCCTGGCAAGCACAAGATCCTGAGTTTGATTTCCTGTACCATTTAAAAAACAGGAGAGAGCGAGGGTATAGCAGCCATGCCCGTTCCAGCGAGGGTATAGCAGCCATGCCCGTTCCAGCTACTCAGGAGGCTGAGGCAGGAGGGTTACAAACTTCAAGGTCAGCCTGGGAAACTTAGCAAGAGCTCATCTCCAAAAGGAATGGGGGTGCAGCTCAGTGGCACGGCGCTCAGCCTTACAAAGGAAACAAAACCAAACCAAACCGCCTAAACTAGATGAATTCACTCGCTAATTCAGAGAACAAATTCATTCTCACAAGACTGTTGCGATCCAAACTGTGCTCGGTTTCCCAGCCTCGCCCAGGACTCACACATGCTCCCTGCACCCCAGCACTCTCTCTCCACACGTTCCCAGGCCTCTTCCCTAACAGCATATGCTGGACGCCAGGAGCAGTGAAGGACCAACTGCGCTCTGAGCAGCGTTTCTGTGAGGACAGAGCCACGGGGCGCAGGACTGCGGAAGAGCAGGAGGGGGCGCGGACCTGAATGAAGTTGCAGGCGGCCACGCGGAGGCGCGAGGAGGAGTCACCGGTCCTGGCGAGCAGCGAGGGCAGGGTCCGCTCCACGCAGTGCGCCGTTTCCAGCTTGCCCAGCTTGTGCTTGGGGATGTACTGGGTGAGAAGCATCTTCAACAGCTTCAGACAGGCGTGGAAGACCTGGGGGCGGATGCAGAGTGAGCGGTGCAAGCCAGAGGCCATGGAGGGCAGGTGTGAGGGTCACTGCTGGAGACGCGTGAGAATATCACGCCGTGGGGCGGCAGAGAGCCAGGCTGAGAGCCGTGCTCAGCTGTCCTGGTGCGCGGCGGGGTCCTGGCTGCCGCTGCACTGGCACAAGCCAGGCTGAGGCTGAGGCCACAGGAAACTGTGGCTGCCACGGGGCGGGAAGCGAGGCCTCTGCACAGCCCCAGCTGGACACAGGGACGACTGGTGGCAGAGGGGGAACAGGCACAGGCAGCTCCCACGTTGCTTGCCCTCGGTCTTGGCTCTCCCGGAGCCGGAGCTGGGGGCTGCACCCCACACTGGGCCGCCCTCAGTGCTCCAGGCTCCCGCAGAGTGGCAGGTGCCTGGGCCAGCAGGTGGGGACTCACTGAGGTCACGATGTCCTTGATGGCTCTGCGGATGAGAAAGACAGAAGCGCGGAGCATGTTCTTCGCGTCCTCCTTCGGGGTCCCGGCAGGCATCTCCATCAGCTTTCTGTACAGGGCCAGCAGCGCGTCCTCGCGGCAGGACCAGGTCTTGGAATAGGCCCCGGCGACCTGTGCGGAACGGGAGTGGCCGTAGTCTGGAGGCAGCACCATGCAGCTCACAGGTGGAGCTTTTTGTTACTGGGACTGGAACGCACAAGCTAAGGCTGTCAGGGCAGGTGCTGAGCCCCTGAGCTAGGTCTCCTGCTTTTTTTTTTTTCAGTCTGGCCTCAAACTCACAGCGATTCTCCTGTCTCAGCTTCCAGAGGGCTAGGATTATAGGCGCACGCCTGCTTTGTATTTTAGAAGGAAGAAAACCCTTGTTAGTGACAGGGCCTCTGCAGGATAAATGTGTGCACTTAGACGATTCTCTGAGGGAAAACGTCAGGCTGTGGTAAACACGGAGCAGGACTGAAAACGTCACTGTGGGGACACTGTGAGGCCAAGGCTGGACCTGGCCGGCGCGTGGGGCGGGGCGTCAGCATGCACCTGGAAAGCCTGCGGGTCTCACGTGGATCTGCTCCCCTACAGCGTGATCTTGCTTTGAGTATCACAATTAACGTGGGGCTTCCTGACGGGGAGCCACGGGCAGAGCGAAACCCGCAGGCTTGGTGTGTGTGCGGGCTTCTCACCAAGGTCTCTCCCAGCGCGTCGATGGCAGCGCTGGCCTCCCGCAGGGCCTTCTCCGTCAGGGCCTCAGGCTGCCCAGCAAGGCCTCCTCTCCGGGCATCGCTGGCATCAGCTTCACTTGCTTCCGGCTCTGCCAGGGCATTCTCGGGCTGCTTGCGGGCGGCGGGCAGCGGCCGCTCGTCATAGGGCAGGGCCTCAGCCTGCAGGGCGGGAGAGGACGGGGCTGTGGGGTTGGGCCGGGCCCCGCTGTCACCCTTGCCACGGCCTCGGCTCTCCGGGGTGGAGGGACCTCTGAGGGGGCTCGAGGCTCGGCCCCAGCACCGGCTTGCTGGACTGACTCACAGGAGTGGCACGGAGGTGGAGGAGACCAGCCCATTGCTGACCTTGCCCAGAGCGAACACAGGAGCATGGTGGACAGCTGCGGGATGGCCACCAGGCAACTGTTTCCTAGTTACTGTCCCCACACCGGGACACGGAAATAGATGGTGAAAGGCAAGGTTGTCGTCTTCTCTGACAAAATCACTGCTGATTTCTTAGCTTACTACTCCGCCCCAGCTGCTGTAAACCTGTCCAGTGTGTGGTGGCCTCTGATTCAACGCAGGTCTGGCGCCGGTGAGGCTACAGATGGATGCAGGCGTCCCTGGGGGCAGCACCACCTGGGCGGCCGCTGCAGGTCCCTCCTTGCTCCCGGCTGTCACTGCAGAGGGCTGCTGTGCATGGGACTCAGGCTGATCAAGCTGGGGGAACCCGAGGCCTGCAGCCTATAGTGAGTGCCAAGTGTGCCCCCCTCACTCGTCACCGTTACGGTCACCAGCCCAGGTGGCAGGAACCCAGAGGAGGAGTCGAACATAGGCAAGAACCTAGGCTTCTGACCACACCATCAAGCTACCAAATCAAATGGACCCTGGACCCAGCCCTGCTATGGGCCCAGTGACAGCAGCCAACAAACCCTGCTGCAGTTGGGTTCCCGTGCCCTCAGCCGGGAGTGTGACGGCCCTGCCCCATCAGCCATCATTGAGGCACTCTGTGCCCGGGCCCCAAGCCAGCATTTACTGCGTTCTCTTATCACTCGAAACCAGGTGTCAAGCAGCTGCTTCGTGTTTTTATGGAGCAAAACAGGCTCAGAATGCCATGGGGCCTCATGTTTGGGTAGCTGCTCCAGCCTGGGGTCTGCCTCCCCTCCTGGATGTGGGGAGGAGCACTGGCTGCATAGGACCCATGTGTCCATGCTCTGGGTCAGCAATGGGCAACACAGGTCCCTATCAAGTACCCACTGCCCGCCACATGTGCTTGAACGGTCACCTACAGTGCTCTGCAGGGCGGGCCCTGGGGCTGGTGGTGGCTGGTCTGCTGCCGAGCACTTCGGAGCGGGGCTCAGGGTGTAGGACACTGGCTGCTCCGGCAGGAGAGGCTCCCCAAGCTGGTTTTCCAGAACTGTGTCTTCTGGCTGTGGGAGTGAGGGCACCGGCTTGCGGCAGCGGGGACTGCTGGCATGGGCCAGGGGCTGGAGGGGCAGGTTGAGAGGCCTTTGCACCTGCAGAAGGCAGGGGACAGCAGCTGAGCACCAAGGCCAGGGCCACCTCACCCCACACAAATGACAGGAGGCGGCCCCACGGGGAGAGTGCGACAACCAGCGCTTGGGCTACGAGTATGGGCCACACTCAGCTGCTGCCTTGTGTACGGCGGACACAGGTCCAGTGTGAGCTCGGCGCTGTGCACACAGGCTGCCCCCGGGCTGCCTCTGTGTGCAGCGCCAGGGCTGCCCCTCGGGTGTGCGGCCAAGTGATCCCGGCACCCTAATGGGTGGACCCGTCTGGCGTCACCAAGCCCGGTGTGACACGCAGGGCCCAGGCAGGAGCTCCTGGGTGTCCGCAGTGGCTGTCCTGCGAGGTGCAGTGATCCCAGGTAGGATGCCCTCCTGAGCCCCGAGCTCCCTCTCCCAGCCAGGGGACAGGGACAGAGGACAGGGCAGTGCCCGACCTTCCCAGCCCGAAGCCCGCAGTGATCCTGTCAGGGCACGGGCAGAACCAGCCTGCTGCCCTAGAACTGAGCGTGATCCCGTGCCTGTGGCTGCCCTGACCTCTGACTCGCCCTGCAGGAGGCCGTGCAGTGCCAGCTGCTCGTACACCTGGGCCCGGTAGTGCGCCATCTGCTGCTTCTTCTCCTTGGCGAGGTCGTAGTCCTCCTTCTCTACTGCACAGCGCTTCTCTACCTCGTACCGCCCCAGGCGCTCACCGACCTGCAGCACAGACGCGTGTGGCCTTTGGTTGGCGTCACCTGCTCGTCTGGTGACCCTGAGCACAGCCACACTCCCTGAAGCGTTGTCCTCAATGCCCCATTGCTGAGGCTGGTGACCTGGGACCCCGCTGAACCCGCAGCCGCGGGCGGGTGTGGGCAGCCGGACCTTCTGCAAGTCGGCGATGGCCTGCTTCAGTTTCTTGGCGTGGTCGTAGCGCTCCCTCTGCACAGCCTCCCGCTTCCTCTCATCCAGCCTGCGGATGATCTGTGCAACCTCGGGGTCCTGGTACATGTCGAAAGCCAGGTCATCGAGGGGAGAGATATAGTCAGACCGCCTGCGGGGAGAGGGGTGGACTCAGGGCCAGCTTCCATCTGGGACAGACACGAAGCGCTCGGTGCCTGGCCAGGGAGAAAATGACCTGGCTTCCCTGGATGGGGACAGGTGTAACCAGCAGACCCCAGGCTCTCAGAGCCAGCCCTGGCCAGGCTGCACCGCCAGGGCACTGCCTTGCAGGGTGGGCCGGGGCAGCTGGCCAGGGTCCGAGCGCTGGCACTGAAGGAGGATGAGCAGGCCTCCCCCAGGCACTGCCCTGCTCAGCAGGGGAGTCAGGTCTGAGCCCGCTCCGGCTTCGGAGGGCGCCCTCTTGTGGCCTAACTTCGGGGCGAAGGCGGACCCGGAGCAGGACACAGGTCTGCTGGGTGGGCAGAGGCTTTAACAGGTAACAGCTCAGGGCTCCACCCTGGACACCTGTGCCAGCTACACGGAGTGCCAGGTGTGAACTGTGGCCTGTGTATCGTTGTGTGTAGGTGTGTCCCATACTCTCTGTCATGAAAGCGTTAGCTGCAAAACGCGTGTAGTAACCGACTGGAGGGCCAGGGGTACAGCTTGGTGGGGCAGCGCCTGACAGCCCAGGGTGGGGTCCTGGGCTTGACATCCGGTACCAAAAAAAAGCAAAGCAAACCAAACCAAACCAAGCAAACCTTGAACTGGTTTCTAGTACATGTCTTTAAAAATCCTCTCGTCTCTCCTCCTGGTGGTGCTAAGGACTGTGCGGAGACCTTGCACACACCAAGCGAGAGAGCTCTACCAGTCCAGCTGCCCAAGCTGGCCTTGCATCGAACTCATCCTGCCTCGGCCTCCACATGGGCTGGGACGACAGATGAGCACCATCACACTTGGCCTCAAGCCGCCTCCTACCTCACCCTCACTTCCTGAACTCAGGGCGCTCTGCTGACAACCATAGCCCCAGGCAGGCCGAGTGGAGGGGACAGCTGGGGCAGCTTTGGGTGCCAGCAGGTCACCTCAGTGATGGCTGCACGGTGACTCACTGTCCACATTCCTGGGCACGCATGCTTTCAGATCGTCACTGCACATCTGGTGTCCCCGCCCTTGCATGAGGCCCCAGGGTGCACTCCTACCCTGCTGGCGGGGACCTGCTTGCTGGGTGCTCAGGGTGTGCAGCAGACCCAATCCTGGGCAGGGCAGCCTGGCTCTGCCTTGGTGGGGCAGACGGGACAGCCGGCCACCTCCCCCATGTGCCCAGGCTTCCTGTTGCTACCTGACAGGGCAGAGCTGCTGCGAAGCCAGCTAAGTGACCCTGGTCACTGTTCCACACGACTTCCGGTGCTCTGCGCCCACAATCACACAGGGCTGCCCCAGGGATGGCGGCCTCCTGGATGCCCCCGCAGAGCAGGTCTGGGGGAAGCGAGTCCACTGTGCAGCAACCTGGGGCCTGGCGAGCAGCACAGCCTCTGAGGATGCTGGGGACCCACTTTCTCCAGACACACAGCATGTGTGTCAGTGCTTCCCGCCAGGGCCACTGTGTGCGGGGACAGTGAGGTGACGCTGGAATGGGGGCCAAGCACAAAGCCCCAGTTACAGTGCAAACTTGGTGCCTTTTCTTTCCCTGAAGGCATAGTCACAGGTGCCTGGGACTCCCTCCTCTCCCCAGACCACGGCACCCGGGTGTGGCCTCTGCCGTGACACAGGGACAGCGAGGTGACGCGGAACACGGCCAGAGCTCTGGGGTTCCACTGTCTTTCTGGGGTGGCCCCACACTCTTAGCGACCTCCTGCCTCAGCTTCCCAGTGCTGGGTGTGAGCAGCTACACCCAGCTGCACTAGCTCTTGGCCCAGCACGGGTTCCTACACTGCAAAGAGGCAGCAAAAGAAACGCGTGCGCTCAGTCATCAGCAGGAAGCGGGCTGCGCAGGGAGCCGGCGGCTGGCGACGGTGTGCCCTCCACAGCTGCTGCGAGGGCACCGACCCCCACCACCACGGGGCCCCGCTGCTGACTGGAGTCAGCCACGCTCCACGGCTCCCTCCCGACACATCTCGAGGGCAGGCAGCACCAAGGGGCCCGCCTCCGTCTCCAGGGTGCGTTAAGTGACCCGGGCCACAGGCTGGCCCACCCAGCCAGGTCCACACGGAGGTTCTGCACGGTGAGGTGCGTGGGGTGGTGGCCCTTACCCGGCGTAAGTCCCCTCCAGAGCGGGGTCCTCGGGGTTGTGCCCCAGGTAATGGTCCACCAGCTTCTCCCTGGAGGTCTTTGGAAGCAAACAAAACGCTGAAAGCACAGCAAGCCAGGCGGCTGGAGCGCTCAGCTCCCTTCTGGGCTCTCGGAGGGACCGAAACCAGCACGAGACAGCCGATGGCGGCGGGCCAAGGTGGCGCTCGCTGCGAACCCAGCCTGCTGGGGCTGAGGCCGGGGCAGGGGATGCCGAGAGGTCAGGGCCAGCCTGAACTACATAGAAGATAAACCCAAAACAGTCAAACCAAAAAGATGGCAGCAGGTGAACGACCTGAAGCTTGCAGTAGGCTCATAAAGTTTTCAAAATGAGATTTCTTATTTTGAGACAGGAATGCACAGCAATCCTGCTTCAGCCTCCCAAGTGCTAGGATTACAGGAATGAGCCACCAGGCCCAGGAAAATGACACTTGTTATGCAAGGGATTCCTCCCATTAGGAATATATTTTCTTCCTTAGAAATTAAGTTTCCCAAACTTACAATGTTGCTTTCATCTCCAAAATCCGCAGGGTCTCCAATGATATTTATTGCAACCAAAGCAACCTGAGGAGTGAAACCAACAAGAATCAAGCAGACAACCTTTGAGACGCTCAAGTCCTTTACAACACAGGCTCCCTGCACCCTCGCCAACTGGGATGAGCAGAATGAAACCGCATTAATGGTGAACTGTACATGAAACTGTTATTAATTTGTTATGATCGATACATTGTGTCAACCTGAGAAGTTTCCAAGTTTAACTAAGAGACTCAGCAGGGAGCCAGGGTCCTTATTTTTTAAACACCCTCATTCTGTGAAGAGGAGGGCACAGAGGTGCCGCAAGCACCACCACCACCGGGGTGAGGGGAGGAGGAGAGGCTTGCTCTTCCGCCTCCTGCTTTGTTGCTTTGCCGTCCTCTGCCATCTGGAACCCCCCCCTCCCCGTTTTGGCTCTGGCTGCTGCCTTGAAGTCTGCCCGGGTGCTGTGCCACCCTGACTTGGAGCCAGCTGATTATGGACTGACACACTGTGAGCTAAATTAACTTCTCCTTCTGTCATTTTGGGTGTCGGGTATTTTGTCTCAGCAATGACAGAAGAGTAACCAATGCACAATTCTTACATAAATTACATAATATTCTAATGCTGAACCGTGGGGCTTTCTTTTTAAAGCCAGCAAAGAAATAATTGCTAAAAAGCCTTAAATTGGGGTCTTGCAATGGGTGAATATATAAGTCAGCTCTACTCGGCTCAGGTGATCAGAGTCGCTGACCCTGGCCCTACAGCAGATGTCCGGCAGGTGGGGTGGATGGGAAGAGGCTAAGACGCCTGTGCTTTGAACTCCCTTCACCTGAGGAGCCGGCGCTGGGGCTGGGGTGCGGGGCCGTGTGTGCGAGTTCCGGCTCCCACCCAGGTTGTGGCTCCCTGCCCCACAGTTGTTCTGGCTTTCCAGCAGCCCATCACGAATGTTGAAAAGAAATGTGTGGAGGGATTTCGCCCTACTATTACGGTGCCTCCACTGGTCACTGATAGGAATGTTCTCGTGGACTCCTATGCTCCTTTGGGTCCCCAGTCTCTGAAGTCCCATGTCTTGGTGACACAGCAACACGGACTTGTACGCAGCACTGCCGTACGCATGGGACAGCCCAGGGTCAGGGAGCAACGGTCACACAGGCACAAAGCACCCTTCTTACAAGGCACTCTCAGCCAGGCACGGTGGTGCACACCTGCAATCCCAGCACTCCGGGCAGCTGAGGCGGGAGCACTGCAAGTTTGAGCCCAGACTGGGCAGCTCAATGATCTAGCGAGACCATGGCTCAAAAACAAATAGGTAATTAAAATAAAAGATCAAAGAGGGCTGGGGTTGTGACCCAGTGCGGAGGCCCCAGGTCCAGTCCCAGGGCCAGGGAGACAGGCCTGGAGCAAGCACCCAAGGGAAGACTCTGTGCCCACTCCCGCAGGGTGCTGCCCTCACCTGATTATAGACGTTGTACTTGTTGACGTGGTTTTGGTGAAAAATCAGCTTAAGGAACTGCCCCACTGCATCCACGTACACGGACTTCAGTTCCCGGGCTTTGCAACCCGTCTTTTCATTGTCGCAGAGGGAGACGTAGCTGCAAGGGAAACACAGCTGAGGAAGGCACGGAGCGAGCGAGAGCGGCCCCGGCGCCCACCGAACCCACACGTAACGGCCTCGCCCAGGGCGGGATGCCGGGCCCAAGCTCGGACCCGCCCCTGCCCCTGCTGCAGCGGCATGTTAACCCCCGGGCCTCAGGGCTGCTCCAGCCTGCGCCTGCTTGGGCTGCCAACGCCATTCTTACCCCAGTCTGCGAAAGCGCTCTGCTTGGTACGGCACGAAATACTCAGGCAAGCTTTCGCTGACGTAGAACTCGATTTTACTGGAAATCATGTACTGGTGAACGAGAAGCTGCAGCTTCCTTATTCGGCACCTCTCCACCGTCTGGAGAACAATTTCTTGTGGAAACGGGCAGAACCTGAAAGCGAAGACATCTGTTTTCCTGGGCACAGGACGGAGGGGACTGAGAGAAGCGGGCGTCACTGTCTCGGGAGTCAGGCCAGGTCCCCTGCGCGACCCAGCAAGAACCCCGCTGCTGATGGCCTGACCCCAGCTCATCGGGAGCTGGGATCATGAGTGGTGGCGGTGGCGGGCAACACGGAGCTCAGGCTTTTGCACAGCTAGCCGATCACCGAGGAGACCGCTTCCGTCTCGGGCTCCCGGAGCCACAGGGAGCATAGTGGGAAACGGACATGACAGGGGGCGGCCTAGGGGCTGCTGAGATACCAGCCCGTCTCCCTCCTCTTCTGGTTGCTGTGGGGTGGGAGCGTCCTCTGGGTGGCTTCCACGCTGACACAGTGTGCTGCCACTGCCCCAGACGACCAGGGAGCCATCTCGGACACACTGGGCCGGGAGAAACCTCTCTTCCTTTACAGAGATGACATCAGGCGTTCGTCACAGGGACACAAAGTGGAGTCGAACTTGCTCCCAGGATGCTGAGTGCCAGCCTTTAAGGAGCGACTGCCGTGGACTCGGTGCCCAGGAAGGATTCTAGGCACCAGCAGTGCTGCTCTTGCTCATCCAGAAGCTCTGGCGGGACTTCAAGGCCACCACTCTGGCACCCTCTTCCTGTGCTGCTGCAGGATCAGTGCCTGCCCCGGATGGGAAGGAGGGTACAGAGGGACCATCGTGGGCGTGGACATCTCTGCCCGCACAGGAACCACAGAGGGCGGTGTGAGGCAGTGATGGGCTCGGGGTCCAGGGCTCTGCTCTGTGATGTGGGAGTAAGAGGCTGCTCTTTCCCATGTCAACTCTGAGTGCCAAGGTTGTGGGAGACACAGTGGGGGCAGGGCAGCGGGCAGCAGGGTGAAGCTGCGGCTTCTGAAGTGGCCCCTTGGCCTCCTGTGGGGGCTGCTGTTGCTTCAGACCTTTGTGATGCGCCCCTATTTGCAGGGGCCTGTGCTGCCATTTACGGTGAGTGCATTCTAACAGAGGCATTCGGGGTGTGCTGGCCGGGCACGTGGGCCTTCCCTGTGCTGTACTCTGGAAACATTCCCGAGGGGAGGATGGTCTCACCCTGAAACACTGCGCCAATGTGCAGAAGCACACCAATGGTGCCTCGCCTCCATAAACATGACCCAAAGGGTTTCCTGTCTGCTTGCATGAAACCTTCCAACCTGCACTCTGCTACAGACCCTGAGCAGTCAGTGTGGAGG
The DNA here is from genome assembly GCF_034190915.1 of Cavia porcellus. Lineage (NCBI taxonomy): Eukaryota > Metazoa > Chordata > Mammalia > Rodentia > Caviidae > Cavia > Cavia porcellus. The sequence continues at coordinate 1,864,223 of NW_026947508.1, forward strand.
TAGTCTGGGGAGGAGGCCTGAGAGATGTCCTGGCCGTGCCGCTGCCCGGACACCCAGAGGATGCGCGTCAGTGAGCTGCAGCATCTATACCCCTGCCTGGAACTCATGATGGCCTTCAATTCATGGGGATCCTCCTGCCTCAGCTTGCTGAGTGCTGGATTACAGGAGTGTACCTCCATGCCTCCCACGCAGACTTCTTAGAATTTCAGAAAAATCATAAAAGGAACATTCAAGTAATGAATGTTTTTATAAACATGCAAATGTTCAGGAGAAATCGGAAAGAGACTTTTTTGGATGAAGCCAGCTGTCACATGAAAGCACCTGGAAGCAAAATCTGTCACCAGGATGTGCCCAAGCACAGGCCTAATGGTGAACAACCTTGGTGTGCAAACTGCTGGCTTCAAGTGCAGGAGCCAGCGTGTGGTCAGAGCTGGACAGGGGTGAGTGTGGGCTCATGTAAAGGAGGAGGAGCGGAAAAATTTCTTTACAACCATAAAAAAGGAATACACCACCATAGAACAGGGTGCACGACATGAGACCACAGCCCGAAAATCCACAGCTCCTGATGTCTGAGTCATACTTAAACGAGAGCTTCGTATGAAAGGAGCCCAGAGTGGGACCCCAGTCCTGGTGCCTGGCCCACGCCCAGCCTGGTTCAGTCTTACCTTGGTGACCGCCACCCGCTGACCGTGGGCGCATGGATCATTAGCTCCCGGGCGCTGAAGCCGTCTTCGTGTCCAGAGGAGCTGACCACTACGAAGCCGATCTTGTGGGGCATGCTGCACGTGTGGGCTGTTTCTGAGGGCAGAGAGTTTCTTTATAGGCGTCCACCACTATAATGCTGAAAATGGTACTCCGTGCCTCCTAACCTACCAGGTGACTCACAAAGTATCCAGAATTTTCCATTCCTTTTTGTGAAATACTTTTTATAGACACTTGCAGTTCTACTTAAAGTACCATTTATCTGGACTTTGGTAATATTTGTTCAAAAGTTTGACCTGTGTCGTGCATGCACTGAGCTGTGTTCCCTCAAGATATATTTAAGTCCTCCCTTTGCTAGTGTGAATGTGGACTCATTCAAAAGGAGTCTTGGCAGACGAGACCCAGTTAACACGAAGCTATGGTCGGGCGTAGTGGTGCACACCTGTAATTACAGCACTCGGGGAGGCTGAGCCAGGAGGACTGCAAGTCTGAGGCCAGCCTGGGCAAGATAGTGAGACCCTCGTCAAAAACAGAAAGAAACGACAGTTGGGGATGTAGCTCAGGGCAGTTTCCACTGTGATTCCTGCCCCAGTCTTAAGGGTAGGCGCAATCCAATCAAGCCAATATGACTGCTGGGAAGAAGGGAAAAGGGGTGGGGGTGTCACTCAGTGGGGGAGCACTTTGCCTAACTTGTACCTGAAGAAGGCCTGAATTTGATGCCAACCACCGCAACAAACAAAGAAAAACAAGCATGCACAGAAGGTGAAACAGAGCTGGGCATGGCCACATCTGTAATCCCAGCACTTGGGAGGCTGAGGCAGGAGGATTGCTGCAAATGCGAGACCATGCTAGGCTACAAAGTTGAGTTCAAGGCCAGCCAGAACTGCATAACATAGTGAGACCGTGTCTCAAAACAGGAAAAAAAAAAAAAAAAAAAAAAAAAAAGGAAGGGGCTGGGGATTTAGCTCAGTGGAATAAACACCTGCCTTGCAAGCAGGTGGTTATGAGTTCGATCCCTGGTACCGATAAAAAGTTAAAAAAAAAGGAGACAGACCTCATTCAGGGCGGACACTGTGTGCTGACAGAGGCAGGGCTAGCAGGTCCCTGCAAGCCCAGGATGTCTGGGCTGGCTGGAGACCCCATGAGCCAGGACAGGTGGGAAGGATGGGGATCTAGTCCTTCAAGCCAGCATGGCCCCAGTCCTGTTTCATGTTTTCACTCCAGAGCACACTAGTTTGTTTTAGTTGTCCAGGTGATATTTTGTCATAAAAGTCAAATACAAATGTAAAGGTTTTTGTATCTGTCCAGAAACTAACACAGCCAGCTCCCCTTAGTTACTCAGGGGAGGAGGCAATTCAACCACCAGCATAATAATTACTATGTGAAATGAACAACAGGGAAGCAAGCACAGATACTATGTTAACTCAGAAGTTGGCAGTGGCACTCCTGATTGGTCAGAGCTCACTGATCGCTCTCATGATCTCATGTTTGCCAGGCAGGCACTTTGCCGTTGAGCCACTTCCCCAGCTCACTGAATTTTAATGTCCTGATTTTTCAGGGCTCTGACCCTCATCCTGATGCTGGTTCAGTGGCATCACTCGAGGGTGGGCATTGCGATGCCCACTTTCACTGCGTGGCATCCAGTACTCCTCACTGGGAAGCCCACCTTGACCGACTGTCCTCTGGGGACTCTGCCCTCTCCTCCCAAGCCTGGTACTGGCGCTTACCCACCTGTCCTACCTCTAACCATGTTTACTGGGTGCTTTGCTCTGCCTGGCCAGCCCTCCACAGGGAAGGGCTCAGGGATGGAACCTGACCGTGCTGGCATGACATGGGAGCTTTCTTCCCGAGGGGACTGCTGAGCCTAGAGTAACTCTGTTCTGGCAGCAGGGGCCACAGTGGGATGGCCCCACAAAATGGTGCTAACAGGGTGGAGTCGGGTGCAAGCTTCTCAGGAGTCCTTAGGTGTGGCTACCCTGAAAGCCCAAACTGCTCCTGGGCTCTTGGTTACTGTTCAGGCCTCAAGCCAAGGCGTCATTAAATCTGTAAAAACCAAAACCAAGCAGGAAGGCTCCCCCAAAATCCTCCTCACTAACACTGAGAACAAAGAAAAATCCACCGGAGATTTCTCTGGGATAAAATCCACATACTGTGTGCAGGAACACTCTTGGTGCCCCAAATGAACTCCGGCTCATTCTAACACACTTGGTGCGTGCTTTTTCTGTCACCGAGAGCCTAAGGAAGTCCTCTGGATTTAAGTGACTAGCTAGCTGGTGTTGCTAATGATTCTCAGAGCACACAAACAAAAGCACCCAAAGCAGAAGCATGACGGGGATTCACGGCCTTTGGTGTATTTCCACACAGAGTCCCTGCAGGAGCTCACCATGCATCACAGGGTAGCAGACCCAGGGAGTGACGGCAGCAAGCATGGAAAGAGACCGAGTGTGGTGGAATGCAGCATCCACCCACCGCCCAGGTGCCTGCTGGGCCGGGTCAGAACAGCAGGAGCTATAGCTTTGTTGTCCTCTTGTGGGACCTGCCACTCGGGTCACCCGGACTCTCTTCTAGACAGACTTTCCTCCTGGCCACCCAAACCTGAGGGCGTGAGGACAGCCCACTCCTCACCTGGACACCCCTTTCCACTTTGTCCTGTGCTCCCGCAAACAGAGGTTCCTTGGTGGCTCTGGTTGTCTCCCTCCCCATCCTGACCCACTTTGCTTTCTGACCCTTACTTTCTGTCTTGAATTTGAATGCCCAGCCCAGCTTAACCAAAGAGCAGCAGTACCATCTCTTTGCCCTGAATTCCTCATCCTTTGCTCATTGGAAAGAGCAGGGCCAGTGATTCCCTTCTATCTTGATAGCCCGAGGTGCCACCGGGGCTTACAGAGAACCTTTATGCCCAGGTACCAGGTGTTTCTACTATGCGGTGCTCCCCTAATAAACCCCAGACTACTGGCAAGAGGATCGCATGAGCACCGTGGAGATGACCTGTGACCTCAGTATGGGCATCCCTGTCCCAAGGCCTTCCACCTTGCACCCTCGGGTTCCTCCTGTGTAAACATGCGATGCTTTGGGGCTCTGTAAAAGCCACCATGCACACGCAGAAGCACCATGCTCCGAGTCAGGCACGGCAGTGCACACGTGTAATCTTAGCTACTGGGGAGGCTGAGAAAGGAGATCGCCAGCCTGGGCAACTCAGTGACACCTCGATTAAAAATAAAAGGGCTGGGGGTGCAGTTCAGTGGGATAGCCCTTACAGAACTAAGCAGGGCGGGTCTGGGTTCACCCCAGTGTGTGTGGGAAGGGGAAAACCACAATTATCTCCGGCAGCGGCGGCGGCTCAGCTTTGGACTCGGGCACCAGCTAGTCTGCAGCACTGGCTGGGTGGGGGGTCCCAGCCGCCTGCACCCCGCGGAGCCATGTGGACCCCGACCTCCGCGCCCCGCTCCCTCGCCGGGGCCGCAAACCGCACGACGAGATGCGCGAACGGGACTCCAGGTCGCTGTCCGGTCAGCGGGACCTGCTGCGGCCGCAGGCGCCGCCCTTACCCACACCCCGCCGGGACCAGAGCCTGCCCACCCCCTCCGGCGGCGCCGCCTCCGCGGGCCCGGGCTGGGTGCGCAGGGCCAGGACGCCGGGTGTCACCGCGCCGCCGGGTCGCGTGGGGGAGCCCCGGGCCCGAGACCGCCTCGCCCCGCCTACCTACCCGCTCCGCAGGCCGCCGCGCCCCAGGACGGAGCTCAGGGGCGTCTCCGCCGCCGACCCGGCCGGCTGCACCCGCAGGCCCCGCGGAGGTGACAGCCGAGGACCAGCCACCCCCGCGCACCGCCGGGCTGCGGCCGCGCTCTCATGACAACCGGGCCGGCCGCGCCCCGCGCCTGCGCCGCCGCCCGCGCCTGCGCAGAGGCCAAGACTCCGCCCCGAGCCGCGCTTGCGCAAGAGGAGAGCGGCGCCAGTCCCGGCCGCGCATGCGCACGACCCTCGGGGCGCGCGCCGGGGTGTCCCAGCGCGCGGCCGCGGCGTCAGGATGTGTGCGGCGCTCGGCCGGCCTAAGATCGTCCGGCTGCGGGACCTGCACAGCGCGCGCAAGTTCGGCGTGGCGGGCCGCACCTGCCAGGAGGTGCTGCGCAAGGGCTGCCAGCGCTTCCAGGTGCGCGGGGTCCTCCCGGGCTGCGGGCGCCCTCAGGCATCCGCGGGCGGGCTCGGGTGGGGGTGCGCCCCGGTCTCCGGTGACACCCGGCACCCCGCCCCAGGTTCCCGAGCGCGGCTCCCGGCTGTGCCTGTACGAGGACGGCACGGAGGTGACCGAGGACTACTTCCCGGGCGTCCCCGACGACGCCGAGCTCGTGCTGCTCACCGCCGGCCAGACCTGGGGGGGCTGTGAGTGCGGGGACCCTGGCTCGCGCGGCTGCGCGGGCTCCTGCCCGGGAGCGCTGCTGTTCGGTGGTTATCTTGTTTTTGTGATGCCGGGAATGGAACCTAGGACCTTCACTCGGAGCTACGACCTTCCTGCCCTCCTTTCTATGAGACAGCGCCTTCCTCAAGTCCCCAAATTGTCCAGGCTGAGTTTGAACTTGGCGATCCTCCTGCTCAGCCTTCCAGGGTGCTGAGATTACCTGCCTGTGGCAGTAGCCTGGCTGCTGTCTTTTTTTTTTTTTTAATTCTTCAAATCCAGCTTGGGTTGGGCCTGCCGTTTTGTGGGGAGAGATCCATCTGAGTTTTATGCCTGTTCTGGGCAGGGCAGCCTTTGGTCACTGACGCGCCGTCTCCCTGGGCGGGTGCTGTGACAGGTGGGTGGGTCTTTGGGGCGTCCCCAGGTTGTGAGTCTCACCTTCAGATCAGCTGGACAGCAAATTCTGTTCCCCTGGTGCCAGGGCCCTGGGAGGGAGACACCAGCAAGTGCCCCCCACAGGAGGTTATCTGGCTTCTGTGCAGAGGGCGATGTTCTTGCCACCTGGGGTGGTGAGGGTGGGAGTCGAGTGCCCACTGGTTTGGAGGACAAAGGCTGGTGACATCTGAGCCTGGGCCATCTGTCCTCGGGCTCTAGGTGGTTCCCTGAGGGCGGGGCAGGGTGTGCCTTCCCTGGACTAAACCCATCTGTTTTTCTCCTGCTGGTGGCAGATGTGAGTGATATAGGTCGCTTCCTCAGCGTGTTTCAGGAGCCGCACCTGGGCGTCATCCAGGCCGCCCGGCAGCTGCTGGCCGATGAGCAGGCCCCGCTGCGGCAGAAGCTGCTGGTGGACCTGCTGCAGAGCGCAAGCCAGAACATTGAGGCTGAGATGCGGGCCCAGGACCCAGCCTGGTTCGAGGGTGTGCTTTTGTGTGGGGCTGGGGTGAGGGGACTCGGCTGAGACTAGGGTTGCCTTCTGAACCATTTTAAGTACATTCATCTCTCCACGTCCACGGGGCACTGTGCATGCCAAATTCCAGGAGGATCCAGCGCACTCAGGGAAGCGGCGGTGTTCCTACAGACAGATGCATAGCCTTCCCTGTGTTTTAGGTTTGCAGTACTGGCAGTTGGCCCTAGGACCTCATACGTGTTAGGCAAGTGGTCTATCGCTGAGCTATAGCCTCAGCCCTGTTTTTTAAATTTTTAAACAGGGCTCCCTTTAAGTTGCTCAGCCTGGTTTTGAACTTGCAGTCTTCCTGCTCAGCCTCAAAGGTAGTTGAAATTACATTCCTTTTTCAAGGCTGAGGAATATTCTACCACATGGATGGAACACACTTTGTTCATCTGTTTGTCCACCGGGAGACATGGGTTGTGTGTGTCCAGGCTGTCAGTCTGGCCTTGGGAGCCAGCGGGGGGTGACCCTGGTAAAAGGGCTGGTGAGGGGCATTCAGGGACAAGCCCTCAGTGGTGTCTGAGATGCCTCCGAAGTGAAATCCAGATGGCATCGCAGTGTGTCACTGAGTGTTACCGTTAGCTGCTGTGTGCGGCCTGCTGGCCCCACATTCTGCCCTGCGTGTGACTCAGGTGTCTTCTCCTCGGCAGGCCTGGAGTCCCGATTTAGGAACAAGTCTGGCTACCTGAGATACAGCTGTGAGAGCCGGATCCGGGGCTACCTGAGAGAGGTGAGCCTGTTCGAGGCAGGTAGCGGTGATGGCCTGAGAGGTGACGCTCTCGCCCCACTCCCCCGCTGTCCCTCTGGACCGCAGCCCCTGGCCGCCCTCATGCTCTGGGCTGAGGTCTGCTGTCCCTCTTAGCAGGGTTCCCCCTGTGTGAGGACCGGTCTTTACTCTCCTGGGCGTCACAGGGGTACTTTTCTGTGCCCCCCACTCACTCTCACCACTGCCTTCAAGGCCACGCAGTCATAAACCGCAGGAGTGCCTTAATGGCAGGGTCGCTGCCCTCGGTGGGAGAGGGGTCCAGGACTGCGTGGCTGTGCAGGGCGCTGCGTGGGTGGCTCTGGTCACTTCTGGGTGGGAGCCAACTCCTAGGCAGTTGTGTCCTTCCCCAGGGAGACGTCACAAGCCGGTGCCGGTCGGAGGGTAGAGGCTGTGCTGGGCAGTGGCTCTGATGTGATCTCTGCTGCTTTCTGCACAGATGACAGGGCCATGAGGGCAGGACTACTCAGACCTGGCCAGGGAGCCCGTTCTGGAGCAGGGTGTGTATTCCATGCCCTGTGGTCGCCCTGTGGCTCCTCTCAGGCTCTACAGACAGGAGCAGCTCCAAGTTGGGGTGGAGGTGGATTTTGCCCTGGGCCCCTTGGCTGGTGGGTGCTTAGCTGCTGCGGCAGTGACACAGACCCGGCTAGGTCTACCCTGTTGTGCTGTGTTGCTGGCAGCTTGTGTGGGTGGCAGACACCTGGTGTCTGTTTCGTTCCTCCCCCCCGCACCCTGACCAGGTGTGTGTTGTGGGCAGCATGTGAGTTTGTGTGGAGAACAATGGACACAAGTATGTGTCCCTGGCATCGCCCTTGTGCCGATGGCCCCCCATGGCTGGTGTCTCAGCCTTGCCCTTGTGGCCCAAGGGGACGTCCCGCTGCAGGGGGCCCCCTGGCTTCTCAGGCTGTGTGACCCCCCACCTCCCATGTTTCCTGGCCATGGTGTAGTCTGCCTCAGCACTGCCCTATGCTGTCACACCGTGTCTGTCTGTCCTTCCTGCTGAGAAGGGCTTGGACGTGGTGGCACTTTCTGGTCCACGCGCTCTGCAGGCTTCTTCCTGGGCAGCACTGGCATGCAGCACCCAGGTGGGCCTAGAGCATGTCCAGCGCTTGTGTTGAACATCTGCCCAGCTGTGACCACAGTTGGCAGGTGCACACAGAGGACCAGGAGTCCAGGCATGGTCACCCTCAGGCCATGACCCAGCCCTTGCCCTGCTGACTGACTTTCCCTCTTCCTCCTGGGGGCGGAGCCAGCCCCACAGCTGTGGTTGGGGCTCCCTGTGCCCTTGGCTGTCCCCTGGGGAGGGGGGTGTGATGGTGGTGCTCTGCTGGCTATGTGCTCCTCCACAAGGTGCCTAGCCACCTCCCTGGGTGCCTTGACCTGGCACTCTGCAGTGTATTCATTGCTGCTGGCACCTCCTCCAGGCAGGACAGACCCGGACCTTCCTGTCACCTGCTTCCTGTGTGGCCTGGCTGGCCCTTACTTGCCCGGCACCCAGCACTGCTGTGGTTTTTGGCTTGGACCCTCCGACCACAGCCCTGGGCCAGGCTCCTGAGGGCACGCAGGACCACAGGGCAGGATCCTTGCACCGGCCTTGGCCTGTGCCCAGGCTCAGTGATGCTGCCGTCTCCCAGGTGAACGCCTACACCTCTGAGGTGGCCTCGGAGGCTCGCGAGGAGTACCTGCGTGTGCTTGGCGCCATGTGCCGGAAGCTCAAGGCTGCGCAGTACCACGGCAGCTACTTCGATCGAGGAGCCGAGGCCGGCAGCCGTCTCTGCACCCCGGAGGGCTGGTTCTCCTGCCAGGTGAGTGGTCGCTTTCCCCCGGCACCCAGGCGGCCTGCAGGGCTGAGACAGGAAGGACTCTCAGCCCTTGGTCTGGGCGAAACTGGAGAGTAGGGTGCCCACATCCAGGGTGGGCATAGTCTCAGTGTGTGCTCCACTTCAGTGGGGGTGGAGGTGTGCCCTGGGGGTGTGTGTTTGTGACACGCTCCATTGGGAGCCTGTCTTGTCCCCACCTACCCTCCTGGGTAGGAAAGGTGCCCTTCTCGGGCCTGGGGGGGCAGGTTATGCAGGAGGTGATGACGGCCCACACGCTGGTGAGGACCATGCCGCAGGGCTTTGCGACAGGGTTCTGGAGGGTCAGCATCAGGGCTGGGGTGGCCTCGTCCAGCCGTTAGTTGAGCCATTTGGTTGGAGGCAAAGCAGGGGTTCTCGCTGCCCGAGTCACTTCCCTCCTGCAAGCTGTCAGGTGTGCCCCTGCCTTGGGCTGTAATGCACCTGGGCTGGCCTGTCTTGGCCCCCAAGGTGTGAGGCAGTGCAGGGACACCTCGGGCCAGCTGCAAACTGCAGGTGCATTTCCGATGCCCCACTGGGCCTTCCTGGCGGTTCAGGTCTGGTGGCAAGGGTGCTTTCCAGTGACCTTTGGCACTTGCCACACCGCCAGTCGTTTTCTTCTGGGGGGGATGGACTCTGCCCTTGAAAAGCTTCCTCCTTCCATGCTCGCCTCCCTCCGGTGAGCTCTTTTGGCCGCTCACTGTGGACCTTCCCTGTGCCAGGCACTGAGGGGACACCGAGATGGCACATCCCTCTTGCCTGCCCTCAAGGAGAGGCCACCAGGAGGGGAAGCATGTGGCAACTGCAGTGGCAGAGTGGCTTTGTGTCGAGGTGCGGGGGTGCCTAGGGTGCAGGAGGAGCTGGGGCTCAGCATGTGTCCCACCGTCCTGTGGGCTGAGGAGTGCCAGGGGACTGCGCAGGCTTAGTGAGGTGGCCCAGCTTGCCTGGGGTGACAGGGAGCTATCTGGGAGCCCTACGGAGTAGACAGTCCCTGGCCCTGGCCTGCCGCTTGGTGCTTTCCCTGCTAGGCTACTCAGGTGGGGCTGTGGCTGACCCGTGACATGCAGCACTGGGATGCCAGGGCCGCCCCGGGCATCACGGGAGGCTGCTGTCCCTGGGTGATGGAGGTATCTGGTAAAGACGCCTTGGTGACTGCCAGTGACAGAAACAAATGATTTCACAGGCGGAATTCCTGAACTCCTGATGTGCCCAGACAGTCAGCAGGGAGTGTTCAGGGACCAGGTGCCCATGGGGCCCACTGCTCAGCTCCTGCCTTTCCTGTCCCATCAAGCAGGGTGCTTTCGACCTGGAGGACTGCGCCTCGAAGCACTCCATCAACCCCTACAGCAACCGGGAGAGCCGGATCCTCTTCAGCACCTGGAACCTCGACCACATGTGAGTTGTCAGGGATTCTGTGGGTGCCTGGTGCGCACAAACCATACAGCAGCGGCCAGGTCCTAGCAGCCTGCTGGGTAGCTCCACGGCTGTCAACAGTCTGTTTCCTGGGCTGAGCATGTACGCTCCAGCCCAGGGCAGGGGCCTGGTGGGATGTGCAGGGCTGCCAGGTGGGTACACACTCTTTTCCCTGCCGTCAGAACACAGCTGGTCATCCGGCTGTCCCCTTTCTGCCCTCTGGTTCCTCTGGATGGAGTGGGGCAGTGGGCCTTGCCTGGAGGGAGGGCCTGGCCTTTTGAGTGCTCTGCCAGGTGGTCAGAGGCTGCCTGCCACATGCCGTGCTGGAGGAGCTGCAGGGTGAGAGCTCCGGCTCCTCGCTGGGAGCAACCACCTGACACCTGTGACCTAAGGCAAAGAAGTTTATTTGGCTCATGGTTCCCCAGGGCTCAGTCTGTGGTTAGCCAGCTTCAAAAGTGGCATGGTGGAAGGGTCTGGTGGAGGACAACTGCTCAAGCTGTGGCAGCCAGGGGCAGGAGCAGGGGACAAGCAGATAGCCTTGTGGGTCACACTCCAGTGTCTGCCTCCTGTCTCCAGCCCAACCCCCACATCTCATTGCTGGATGAATGCTGTGACCAGCAAGGTGCCCCACGACCCCGTCACCTTCCAAGTGTACCACCTCTGAACACGGGGACGTGTGGGGATGTTTTAGATTCAGGCAGCATAGACAGCACAGCGTGTGGGGACTTGTGGGCCTGCTTGTGGGCAGCTTTCCCAGCTCTGGAGCTGTGGCAGCTCATTGTGCACCAGGGTAGGTGGAGGCAACGGTCTTGCCGACCTGACCGTCCCTTCTTAACCGCGACGCTCTCTGTGAGTATCTCGGTGTCTAGAGTATCTCTTGCTCTAGGCAGGCAGAGCTCCAGGCTCCTGGAGATGGCATTTTGGAGTAAACGGGATGTGAGAGGTGGTGCCAACTTCTTCCTCCTGCAGGGGACACCCAGCCTCCAGCAAGAGGTACAGGGTGCGCAAAGCGACGATGGCTCCTGATGTGGATAGTTGTGTTTACTGGCTTGTAATTAAAAACGCAGGTCTCAGCCCATTGGCCAGGAGGCTGCAGAGACCCTGATCTGTCTCTTCCCTCGGAGGCCAGGCCTCTGTGGATGGGTGAGGCTCCAAGCCTCCTGCCAGCTACAGGACACAGAACCTGAGCCGCCCTCCTGCCGCAACCAGGGCCAAGGGTAGCCTGGCAGGCAGGGTGCAGGTCCAGAAGAACTCACAGCCGTCCCTGTGTGCTGCAGTGTGGCAGTGAGGGGGTGGGCCATGGTGGCCACCATGCTGGTGGTTGTCCCAGCCTCCCCGCTGGGCTTGGGGCATGCACATGAGGGCACCGCCTGTCGGAGGAGGAGGGCCTGGGAGATAGAGTGGGGCAGGCCCCTGCAAGCTCTGAGCACCTCCCCCTTGAGGTGCAAGTGACCGAGCACCCCCAGCCCTGCATCCTGTGGGGTCTTGTGGGGCCCTGGTGATGCGGGCAGCGCCTGCTGTCCGCTCCACTGTGCTTCACCTCTTCCTCACCACCGTGCCCGTCTTGGGCCCTGTACTTCATGACTTTCGTGTGTGTGTGTTTTATTCCTGCTTTTTACTTTTTTGGCTTCTTATTCTTTTGTGCTCTGTTGGGAGCCGTGGCACTGTCAAGTCATCAGACGCGGTGATTGCGAGGCCTGTGGGAAAGTACAAAAGCCTGAGCTAGATTACCCCTCTCATCGAGCCCGCCTGTGTGGCACCTGTTTCTTATCACCCCACTAAGTTCCCGCCTCACAGGGTAGTCTGCCTAGCTATTAATCCTATATATAGCCAGTGCCTCCACCCCCGAGAGGGAGAGAAGCACGAAAGGAGCCGCGGGGAGCGGACCGGTAGAGGCTTCGGGGGAGACTGAAGCACAAAAGGAGCCGCGGAGAGCGGACCGGTAGAGGCTTCGGGACAGACTGTAGGGAGAAGCACGCAAGGAGCCGCGGAGAGCGGACCGGTAGAGGCTTCGGGACAGACTGTAGGGAGAAGCACGCAAGGAGCCGCGGAGAGCGGGCCGGTAGAGGCTTCGGGACAGACTGTAGGGAGAAGCACGCAAGGAGCCGCGGAGAGCGGGCCGGTAGAGGCTTCGGGACAGACTGTAGGGAGAAGCACGCAAGGAGCCGCGGAGAGCGGGCCGGTAGAGGCTTCGGGACAGACTGTAGGGAGAAGCACGCAAGGAGCCGCGGAGAGCGGACCGATAGAGGCTTCGGGACAGACTGTAGGGAGAAGCATGCAAGGAGCCGCGGGGAGCGGACCAACAGAGGCTTCGGCCGGGAGGATTCCCGGGGCAGGCTGTACGGAGAAGGAAAATAAAAGGTTGTCCACTGCCAGACTTTGTTGTGTGTCCTTCCTGCCGGCCGGGAGTGACACCGACAGTGCTCCTTTTATATTCTAGCATACATTTAAAGCCACGCATGTGTCTCCTCAATATTGATTTAGCCGTATCTCTTTTATTCCCTGGTGCTAGACTTCATAATGCCCATTATGAGTTTATTCCAATGCTGTGTTATGCTTGTTTCTGATTTGTCGTTTGCTGTGTCTTTCTACCCGTAAACAGTCCAGACTCTGCTCGCCTGGAAGACGCTCCGCTTCTGTCCCTTTGGGGGGACTCGAGCTTCCTGCTGCCCCTCGGGTAGCACGGTTCCTTTTGTGTGTCTCTCTTTTCATGCCCTTCTTGATGCGTGCCCGTGGGATGTGGAGATCAGTGTGGCCTCCCTTTTGCAGACTTGCACGTGCGTGTAACAGGGTGGGTTGCTCTGCCACCCGTGGGGGCTGCCATTATTTATCTGCCAAGATTCTCCCTCCTCTGTCACAGGCGAGGGTCCCTGCACTGGAGCTGAGCCCAGTGTGGTTTCTGGTTCCCAGGGACCAGGACAGCGTCTGGCCGCAGTGGCTGTTCAGCACATACTTGTTGAATATTTTGCTCGTGAATAGGGTTATCTTTGCTACTTTACTTGGCATTTCCATTCACTATACTATTTTTACGCTTTCTGTTGATTCGCTTGAGTTTTCTGCTGTGCCCCTTTAGTGTCTGGAAAGTAAACACAGGTCCCTAAATACTGTCAGTACTCAAAGTTGGGTTTGCTCTTCTGACTCTGATGCTTTTTTTAGGGTTATGGTCCCTGGGTTTGTTTTCCTTTTTTTCCTTTTTGAGACAGGGTCTCACTGTGTAGTCCAGGCTGTCACTGAACTCACTATAGGGCCCTGATGGCCTGGAACTTCCTTGATTTTCCTCCCGGGCACTGGGGATTACAGGCGTGCACCACCACGCCTGCGTGTGGTTGTGTGGTCCCTGGTTCTCCCTCCATGAAATGCTGTATCTCGTGGTTCATGCTGTCGGAATCCACTTGCAGCCCGCTTCTCTGTGCTTTGTGCTCCCTGCGCCCTGGCCCTTCCCCCCTGGCAGTGTGCTGCCCTGCACTTCTCTCACCAGTGTCTGCTGGGCATGAGCGTGTCTGCTGAGTGCCCCAGCACTTCTCGACTGACTGTGAGCCCTGGGTGACTCCAGGCCTCAGTTGTCTCCTGCCATTCCCTTGTGAGATGTCTGCCATCAGTCTGACTTTCTGTGTTTTTTCTTGGAAATGCTAGTATGTTGGCGTTAACCTTTCCTTTGGGTTGTGATGGGGACTGTGTTGCCTGGTGCTGCCCCTGCTCCTCTTCCCTGGTGCAGCTCTGTGGCTCTGTTCAGGGGACTGGGCTGTGCTCCCCCAGGTCACACTAGCTCTGGCCCAGGTGGACCACATCTGGAGGCGGGGTGTAGGGGGACCATGAGGGGAATTGAGGTCAGGAGGGGTGCCAGGGGCCTGGGGTACTGACTAGAGGAGGAGTGTGCCTGCTCTGCCTGGCTGCTTGTGCGAAGATGCAGGGGAGCCGATGCCCACAAGCCAGGAAGGGGGCCTTGGTCACAGCCTGACCTCGCCTTCCGGCCAGCTACCCCTGCTGCCGTCTCCCCTTCCTTGCACTCTGCAGGCTGCTGTCACCTTTCTGGAGCAGCAGTGGGGAAGCCACCCTAACGTGGCCAGGATCAAGGATGGCTCAGCCTGTGCAAATCCCCAGCCACTTTGAATCAAGCAGTATAGTCGAACCTGGACATTCAGGCCCACATCGGAACCTCTGTGAGCTGTCATGTGGCTTGGCTCTGTCTGGGAGGACTTCTTCCACACTGATACCTCTCCCTGCCAGCTCCTGATTTATCCTGCAGTAGTCTGGGCTCAGGAGGTCCTGTGAATCTTGCGGTTCTTAGAGTAGTGTCAGAGTGGATCATTTTAAAAAGAGCTAGGAACAGGGGCTGGGGGTTTACCTCAGCGGCATAAGCGCCTGCCTGGCAAGCAGGCAGTCGTGAGTTTGATCCCTGGTACCGATAAAAAGGAAAAAGACAAAAAAGAGCTAGGAACACTAGGGGCTGCCAGGCCAGAGCGCTCTAGAGACCAGTAGCTGGTACAGGTCAGCAGCAGAGACTAGTGGCCAGTATAGGTCAGCAGTAGGGACCAGCTCCTCTAGAGGTTACTACCAGCTAGTGCTGGTGGCAGCCGGTAGTGGCACTGTCAGCTGTCCAGGCCCAGCATCAGCTGCAACCCACAGGGCAGAGGGCCACTAATACTCAAAGCCCGGCTGTGACTTTATTTCACTCGAGCAGAAGGGCCAGCAGAGGGCCCCTTGACTGGCTGGTGACAGGTGGCTGGCAAGGGATTTAACCTTGTTCAGAGTTCTGGCTGTGCCTCTGTCTGGGGAGGGGACCTGTACACCCCTGGAGCGCCTGCCCACAGTGTCTTTGCTTACAGCATAGAGAAGAAGCGCACCATTGTGCCCACACTGGCCGATGCCATCCAGCAGCAGGATGGCAGGGAGGTGGACTGGGAGTACTTCTACAGTCTGCTCTTCACCCCTGCAAACCTGAAGCTGGTGCACATCGCCTGTCACAAGAAGACCACCCATAAGCTCGAGTGTAACCCACATAGGATCTACAGACGCCAGCCGGGGCCGCGGAGGAGGAAGCCTGCTCGAAAGCGCCCATGACTCACTGGCGCTGTGTCCTGGAACAGGTGCTGCTGTTTGTCCTTCTGGTAGCTCCTGGGAAGCACTTCCCAGCTCTCCCCTGCAGACCTGGTGCAGCCCTGAACCAGCACCCTCTGCCTTGAGAA
Source organism: Cavia porcellus (assembly GCF_034190915.1). Taxonomy (NCBI): domain Eukaryota; kingdom Metazoa; phylum Chordata; class Mammalia; order Rodentia; family Caviidae; genus Cavia; species Cavia porcellus. The sequence goes on from NW_026947508.1 coordinate 1,879,464, forward strand.
GCCAGCCTCCAGCAGGCACTGGAGGGTGCTTGCCAGGGAACTGCAGGTCCTGGCTGAGCGGCCAGGAAACCCGTCTTGTGCTCAGGACTCTTGTGCGTTGAGCTGGCCGGCGTGGAGCACCTTGGGGAGGTCTCTGTGGACTCGGCGCCACAGCTGGATGTGGCCTCAGCTCTCTGCTGCTTTCACACAAGTGGCAGCTTAGACTCCTCGGAAAACCAGAGGGGGGTGTGGCCGTGTGTAAAATGTTTGCACTCCCTAGCAGACATGCAGGGTAGACACTGCTGGGCTCATAAAATGCACAGAGTGGAAACCTGCCAGGTGCTTTTGAGGGAATTCGCTGCATGTCGAGCGGTACGAATTGTTGTTTCTGTAGGTAGACAGTGGTCGGGTAGGAGTAACTTCCTTTTTTTTGGCACTAGGGATTGAACTCATGACCTAGTGCTTGCCAGGCTGGCGCTTATGTCACTGAGCTAAATCCCCAGCCCTGGGTAGGAGTAACTTCCAAGTCTACCCAGCAGCGGCGCTGGTGCTTAGCAGTGGGAAGCCACTGAATGCCCAGGGGGCCAGCTGTGCAGTGTGACCCCCTGGCTCGGCCAGCAGGGACAGTGTTGGGGAGACACCCCAAACTGCTCAGGGCTGCAATCCTGGGGACGTGGCAGGATGGGGTCACAGCATGAGGGACTCACTTTCTGTACCATGTGTTTGTAATACTTAATGTTTTTAAGCGATCACTTTGTCAAATTTTACAGTGTATTTTGCAAAGTCCTATATTTTAAATACTTGGATTTTTTTATACTTATAAATCAAAATAATATTTTACACATAAATCAGAAATTAAATGAAAATTTTTCCAGAAGAGCTGTCCAGGGAGTCTGGCCTCCTTGAGAACGATGGGAACCAGGTCGGTGTGCTCTGAGCGCTCGCCCCGTCGGTGCCTTGAGGTGGAGCCAGCCACATGGCTTGCACACTGCACAGGTGTCTCTGCTGTTTGTTGGGAAGACAGGTGCTGGGAACAGGGTACCCAGCTCCTAAGCTGAGCCCTTGCATGGGAACTTTCTGGAACTCGGTGGACTGTACCTGTGCTTCAGGAGCCGACGGGAAGGAAGCTGTGCAGTGAAGTCAGGAGAACCAGCTGCTCTGGACCCCAGGCTCTCGCTGTGAGTGTCCCTGAAGGCAGCCTTCCGTCCTTTACACCTCAGAAGGTGGGCCACCTCCCTCCACGCCTCTGCTCTGAGATGTCCCTGGTAACAGCTAGCAGTGGTGCAGTAATACAGGTCTGAGGTGCTGTCACCAAGGTGTCGGGAGTCTGTCTAGCCAGACACACACAGATGACATGGAATCCTTTCCTCACTCACTGCCTGGCTGTGAGGGGCAATGGGACCCTGGGAGCCTCTGAAAACTGCTCCCTGGGTACAGGAAAGTAGCCAGGGCAGATGGCATCATGTCAGCCCATGGCCCCTGCCCTGGGGACCTTGTAACTTGCCTGACAGCTTTGAGGACTGCCCTGCTTGGAGAGGAGTGGAACCCAAGGTGGCATTTCCTACATGTGCTGTGGTTACTTTTGAGGGCTGCAGGCAAGTGGGGACAAGACCCCAGGGAGCTATCCCCTGGTGGGTGATGGGCTATCTGTCCTCCAGGAAGGAGGTCGGTCCTTGGAGCCGAGGGAGGGCCCTTCTGCTGCAGGGTCCTGGTGCTGGTCTTTGAAGGATGCAGGTGAGCGTGCAGCGGGCCACTACTGTCCCCATGGCATGCTCCATCTGCACAGCAAAGGTGCAGTGAGCATGGGCCTCTGCTTCTCTGGAGGAAGGGCCAGCCGCTACAGGCCCTGGCTGTCCACTGAGAGACAGGGCTCTTGGAGCAGTGGACATTGGCAGCAGCCATTCAGAGCTCAGGGAGCAGCTGAGGCGAGCTGGGCCTTGGCAAAGCACCAAGGTAGTGAGCCAAGGTTGGGAAGCCAGCGTCTCAGAGGGGAGGGGCAGGTTTTCATCCCAGGTGAGCAGAAGCGTTGAGAGGTCCTAGGGAAGAACCCGAGCAAACCCTAAACCCTGCCGGCCGGGGGAAGGGCCCGGCCTGCTCTGGACGGCTGCGTCTGTTTCCACCTGAGGCCGAGGCCCCTGTTTGACCCAGGGGAAGGCTGGCTCCCCAGCAGCCGAGGTCCTCATGGGAGTGCCATCGTGGCACCAAAGCTTTGTCCCCTGCTTCCTTAAACTCGACACAGAGAGAATGAACGAGTCTGAGTCCCCACTGGGAGGGGACACCTACAAGGCTGGTATATCCCAGCATCCCCCTTGCCTTAGTGGCCTGCTGCCACATCTGGTCTCCTGCTTTCCATGGGACACCTGGACTCCTGTGGTGACTCTACCTCTAGGCCGTGGCCTTCGGGGCCTTGAGCCTGCCATCTCTGCCACCTTTACAGAAATGGAGTCCATGTGGGCTCCACTGTTCTGCCGCCCCAAATGATGCCATCAGCTCTGATTTGGGGGAAGGGAGAAGGGACTTGTGTTGGGACCTGCCTAGGACGGAGGTGTGCACAACAGGTGACCAGGCTGGTGTTCCCACCTGGACCCAGCCATCTGTGCGAGCTGGAGCCTGTCACGGATGGGCAGCCGGAAGGGACCTGTGTTCCCTGCTCTGGGACTGTGAGGACACGCCTCTTCCGCAGCCACGTGGTGACTTAGAACCGTGCCAGCGGCTGAAGGCCACACACAGGAACGACAATGCTCTGAGCTGAGCCCCGCCACCACCTTGCCAGGTGCTGCTTTAACCATTGCTGGTGCAGCAGTTGAACACTGCACATCGCTTCCCCAGCTGTCAGAAAACGACTCCGCTAACGACACTCTCAAGTTCTAGTTCATCAGTCAATAAATCAGGAAATTACAGTCAGTGAAGGTCACCGCTGATGGGAAAGTGATCTCCCATCAGCGGTGGGAGCTGGAATGGCTGCGGGGAAATTACTTCTGTGGGGAAGGATTGGGTTTTGAACTAAAAAGTGGTGAAAAATTTCCTGCTGGGCATCTCAGGTGCATTTTGCTCCTGGTTTGTCTGTTCTGTGACTCATTTCCTGTACCTCAAGGACAGATGGCTTAAAGGTCACGCTTGGCTGTGGTCACCAAGCCAGAGGCTCCTCAACCAGGACAAATCTCACCTGGGCTCCCCTGTGCACTGCACAGCTGGTGGCAGGAACACCTGGAGAAGGCCCTTGCGCTGTCCTGGAGAGGCGGGTCCTGTGGTGCTTCAGGGCAAGGGGGTGCTGGGGTGCAGGCTAGTCTTCCACGCAGCAAGGAATACACCCTTCCCTGGCTATGCTGAGCAGAAGGAAGCACCCCAGGGGAGGGAGGGGCGCAGGCTGTTCCAAGGCCTGGCCTGGCCTGGCAGACCGGTGGTTCCGGTGAGGACAGAGTTCACTTCCTCCGCTGGGTCTCAAACATTGAGGAAGGAACACAGCAGTAGGTGCGGTTCTTTAAAATGTTTTCAAAATACGTATTTTATTCCTTCCCCCAAGTGTTTGGCAAAGTTTTCAAGTAGGCAGTTTCACGTTCAAAAATACAGGACAGTCCTTTAGGGACTGGCTCTGGATTAATCTTAGGATTCCTCAGCTTTCGGCGGTGCACAGCCAGCTCGCATGTTACCTGTAGAAGCAGCCCCGGCCTCCCGGGGATGCACCCACTTAACACTGTGGCCCGAGGGAGGGTGAGTGCAGCCGGCTGGGGCCCTGGTGGCTGGCTGGCAGTGCCCTAGGAAGCCTCCCCCATGCCACATTCTGTGCTGTTCATATCCACCGGCAGCTTTGAAGTCCCATTCAAAGGACACATTCTCTTGGAGATGTGTTTTATATAAATCTTAAGAGTTGTTAGATCATCAAAGTTAATTATGGTAAATATGCAAACAACCAACAACAACAAAACCCAAACCCAACCCTTTTGTGGTTTCTACATTTCTGCACCTTCATCGTCCTCGTCGTCTTTGGCTCTGAAGTGCATTTTCCTGAATTCTCGTCTGCTCATGGAAGGACAAGACAAGGAGGCTGGTGGCAGGTCCTTAGCGGGGAGAAAACAGGGACCTGAATCTCAGGTGATGCCACCCGCATCTGTAATGCACCCTGCTCTGCTCCGGGTCTTACAGGGCAGAAAAGGACTGGGTCTGAGCACCTGTCCCGGGGGAGGACACAGGGCGAATGTGGGGGTGGTGGGGGTTCTTGCAGAGCTTCGTGTGGTCAGCGGAGCCTGCAGGATGGAGTTCGGCACCCTTCACGTGCGGATCCCCCTGACCCCACCCACAGCATGGCATCTACAGGCACCAACGCTCAGGCTGGTTGGGAGTGCAAGTCCTCAAGGGGCACAGATCCTAGCTGTCCTGTGTTACAGCGGCTCCTTTTCCTGAGACCTGACTCCCACAGAAGTGGGCAGCGTGTAGCTCAGGCACAGGCAGCTGCCTGCATGCCACAAGAGTTGGAGGTGCCGCGCTTACCTGCATGAGCTCCACGTTCCCGAAGAACCTGCTCACAGGCAGGGGCTGATTGCTGTCATCGTCTAGAAAGACACTGCTGTCTGTCAGGAGCAGTGACGTCTGAGTCTCCCCCGTGGCCGACCCGTCGGGAGCCCCAGAGCTTCGGTCGGCCTCCTCTGCCGCTGCACTGGCGCCGGGCTCCAGCGGGGACAGACCACCTTCAGTCTTTGTGGGGATAGTGTCGCTCGCACTCTGGCAGCTGGTGTGGGGAAGAGCAGCAGCCTCCTGGTGTGCAGGGACGGCAGTGTCACTGCCCGGGAGCACCACGCTGTCTTCCACAGCTGCGTCCTTGCACGGGGCCCTGGGTGCCGCTTTGGGCAGGGTAGCCTTGTCGCCCCTGGAGACCAGCTTCTGTAATTCGGCCTTCACCACGTGACCTTTGTCATACTTGAACTTCTTTGAAGTCCGCCTGTCTGGGGCCTTGTGTGATGAGGACGACTGCAGAGGAAGAAAAGTGTTAGGAAGCCCACACACATCTAGCAGACCCAGAGGCCTCCGTCCCAGAGGTCCCCGAGTCTCCTCCACCCGAGAGCGTGGACGCTGGGGCCACAGGGCCCCGCACCCACCCCCACAGGCGGAACCGAGGCGACGGCTGAGAGCGCGCGTATAGAGGTGGCTGTTCCGTGTCCCCAGGGAGGCGAGTATTTTCTAAGGATAAAGGATTCTTTACACTCCCTCTGGGCAGGAAGCAGGCTCCGCGAAGGTGAGAATCTCTGCTGTGTCGCCAGGTAGGGCCTGCCACGTCCCATGTGCTCAGAAAATACTTGTTAAAGTGACCTGGGCAGAGCTTTATAAGCCACTCCCGAGCCAGGCACCTGGCCAGTCACTGGAGTACAGCCTTGTCCCCGAGCCCAGACTTCGGCCTCGGGGAAGCAAAGCCTCCTTGGCAATGACAGCTGCGCTACGCTTAACAGCAGACCACCTGAGGTCCTTTCCAGCCCCTTACCCTTCGGTCGCTCAAGGCCTTTCTAGAGGGCGAAGCAGTGAGGCAGTGTGCCTGTGGCACCGGAGACAGGCCTGCAAATGGAACCATTAGCAACGGGGCACCTCAGAGCTGGGTCTCCGCAGACACGTGCTCTGGAGGCAAACCGGAGAGCGGCCCCTGCCCTGTGGAGGGCGCCTTCTCTGAGAGCTGTGATGCTACTGTCACTCATCCCTGAGATGGGGCTCCCTGGGGTCTGAGCAACCATCCTGTCTTTGAACACAACACCTCTACGGGGACAGCTGTGGGTCCTGATCGCTGCGCATGCTGTGGTACCGGCTCACCGGGCATGCTGTCCTGGGGGACGTGGAGCCAGCGACGTCCTGGGCAGGGGCTGTGATGTCCGTGGAGCAGTTCCGGGCTCTCAGGCGTGCTGAAGACCGCACTCCACCTGTGAGCTGGACCAGTGAGGCTCGGTCAGGGCACGCGTCTGAGGACGCACACAGCCCTCCGCAGTCACCTGCGTAGAGGGACGGCCACAGTCCAAAGTGCATGTCCCACATGGCCCTGCCTGGTCTCTGCCATCCTGGGAGCGGCACTATCTGTCGCCTAACCTTGGGTGCCACAGGACACGAAGGCACAGCAGGGTGCCCATGGCCAGCAGCATGGATCCTTCCTTGAAGCCCTTATACTCTCACGTGGGGTCACAGTCCCTCACAACAGGCAACACGACAGCAAAGCCAGTTCAGCCGTGTGCCTCCTCCCGAGCTACAGTCCTGGCCACAATGTAAAGCAAGTGGCTTCTGTCCTGCAACACTTACTGTCAGCGCACTGCCCACCTCTGTGTCACCCCGAATAACCTCAGAACAGTTAAGATAACCTGCTCTCGGAGAACTCTAGGCTGGGAGAAGCAGCGAAACACAGTACAGGGCGACACCGTGAAAGCAGCATCCATGTAACACCATCAACTGAGCTACAGATTCTATGCGTATTTCATGTTTTTCCATGAATTCCTGTTTATCTGTCCATCATCCTGGCTAGGATGTCACACTGCACTTGCATAATAATACATTTTAAAGCTCACCTTAAATTTGAAAGTGAGTAATAGAGAAGCGATGGATAGAACCTAGCAGAGAAGTTAGAAACTGTAGGCTCAGAAAGTGCTGTCTCCACACACCCTGGAACTGGGGATCCAAAAGGTGATGGGGACAGCCACCCCCAGCAGTGGAGGAACTGAACAGACAGGGAAAGCCGGGCAGTTCAGAAGCTGTTAGGGTGCTCACACCCCCACCCCAAAGCTGGTAACCCCAGTACTCCGGTGCTCCCAGGCACAACTCCAGGCTCCACGTCCTACACCTGGATAGCAGAGAGGCGAACAGCAGCCAGGGAAGGACAGAGGGGCAGCCCTGTTCCCTGGCCCCCCTCCAAGGGGGTGAAGTGCTGAACCCGGGACGGGGGAGCCTGCAGCAGTGTGGTCATGGTGACAGCTGCCTGGAAACCACTGCCTCAGACTGACAGAAAAGATTCTGTCTGCACAGGCTCTGGCTGTTGAGCATCTCTGGTCTGAGAACCCCAAATGCTTCAGAATCCACAGTGTTTTGGGCAAAAGCATCCTATTTTGAAGTAGTTTCTTTCTGGATTAGAGACTTAAGGTACATTATCTAAAGTGTCCAGTGCCCACAAAAAAAATGCAAATCATGAAATAGGAAAGTAGGTGATAACAGGCAAGTGGAATAAAAGCATGTGACAGAAGCTGCTTATGAGAGTGACCAGGGATTAGAGTCACCAAAGACTTCGGAGCAGCTGTTCAGACAAGCTGGAGGGCAAAAGGAGTGAGATGTGAAGACAGATACATGACACATCACACAGAATAGAGTGTGTCTGTGTGTACGCATGTGTGTACACACCTGTGTACACATATAAAATACAAACCTATAAACACACACACGTGTATACAAGAAATAACCAAGTGGAAATTCGGGAGTGGACAAAGTACAAGGAAGGCTCAACAGCACATGTCAACTGGCAGAAGAAAGAATAAACAGACAAAGATAACGGGCAGGACATGTAACCAAAGAACAAATGAAATGATGAAAACTCTACGCCATTCAGAAATGCTGACAGTGTGATACGCACCAGCAACTGTGTGACAGGACAAGTGGGAAGGAAAAGAATATGTAAGGAAACGGGCTGAAAACTTCCACTTTTGTGTGTGTATGTGTGTCTTTTTGAGACAGGGTCTTGCTATGCAGGTTAGGCTGGCCTTGGGCTCACTTTGTAACTCAGGCTGGTCTTCAAATCACAATGATCCTCCTGTCTCACCCTCCCGAGTGTGAACTTCCCGTGTTGAAGCCAACAATCCAGACATCCAGGAACATTTGTGAAATGAACTCAGAGTAGGAATAATGCACACAGGTTATGCAGGGTAAACCCACAGAGGACATATCACTAGAAATTCTCAAAGGCGGAGTTAAGAGCAGAACCTTGAAAGCGGCAGTCTTGCCCCCTGGGAATTATTGAAGCCTCAATAATCGACAAGCCACCTCAGGAGAGGCATGCAGACCCCCAAGACAGAACACTGAAACATCTTCAAAGGGCCGAAAGAAAAAACGCCCAGAGTCCTGTATTCAGCACGGCTGTCCTTCAGAAGGGAGGCAGAGTAAGAGGCTCCAGGAGAAAGCTTGAGGGAATCTATTTCCAGCAGACATCTCCAAAGAAACTGCACCAGGCAAGGTAAAATCGCCTCCTTCGAGAAGATGCCTTAGCTCTTTCTATGCACTGGGGATGGAACCCAGGGAGTGCTGAGCTACACCCCTGGCCGTCTTCTTTCTTAAATGACTGGAGCAACTGCACACAGAACTACCTGGAAGAGACACGCAGACGTGTACTGTACGGCCCGTAACAAAACGTGACATTCGGCAGCTGGCTGCAGGTGGCGCGGTAGGAATGCTAGCTAGTTCTGCTGGTCTGGAACAGTGACAAAACAGAGACAAAATACCACAGAAGGCTGCTACGGGAAGAGCTATGTCTCCTTGGAGTGAAGCTGGTACAACTCTGAAGCTCATTAAGATGTTTATGGTAAAACAGCCGAAAGCACAAAATATGGTGCAAAAAATCATTAAAATGTTAACTAGGAAGTGTTCACTTATGTAAAGGAAGAACGAGACGGAAGACAAACGTGTAGCCAGGCGTATGTGCATCTGTCTACTCGGTGTCCTAGCTCTACGCGTGAATGGGTTCCAAAAATTCAGCCCAATAGAGCAGGCGTGGTGGCGCAAGGCTGTGGTCCCAGCCCTCGGGAGGCTGCGGCAGAAGGGTCACTGCGCGTTCAAGGCTAGCCCTGACTGCACAGGGAGACCCCGCAGAAACTGTCAGGGTGGGCACTGAAAAGGTCTCGAGCGAGGTGGAGATGATCGGTCCCTGTGCCAGGTCAAGGGGCTCCTGGCGCCGTGCTTTCCCAGCTCCCATCCCTGGCCTCCAGCCTGGCCCCGGTCGGCCAGCCTCGGGGTGGACCCGCCGGGCGCCCTGCACCCGACCTCAGGGCCGGCTGGCCTCGGGCCGAGCCTCCGCTCCTGGAGGCGTCAGAGGAGGAAGGGGAACTCCGAGGCCGCCGGGAGCCGCCCTACCCAGGCAGCACCTGCAGGGCTCACGCCGGGGCCAGCTCCGGAGCCCCCTTCCAGCTTGTGGCCCACCCCCGGAGGCGTGGCCTGAAGACAGCACCCTGGCCTCGGCGGGGAGCCCCTACTGCCGCCCACCCGCAGCCCGCAACCCCTCACCTTCCTGTTCCTCATGAGTGTGAGCGGCGTCGCCGCCCCCGCGCCCCGACCTCCGCAGAGCAACAACCCGGCGGCCTCAACACGCGGCGCCGCGGCTCTGACGCCATCGCGGGGCTGACCAATCAAGACCCGCTGTCGAAAGGCACGTGATCCAACACACTTCCTCTTTTCCCTAAGCAGGCGGGGCGTAGCTCCCTGGGTTTAAAGCTGGGGCTGCACGCCGGAACCGGAAGTCCCGGAGTCTGCGGAGTACACGCGTGAGGAGCGCCAGCCTTGGCGCTTCCCTGGCCGCCATATTTGAGAGGGGCATCCCTTTCGGTGTAGCCGCGGCCGCCATGTTTAAGAGGGGCGTCTGTTCTTCCCGCGGAGAACCTGCGAGCGCGGGAAGAGGGCTGCACCCGAGGTCCCCTGTCCTCGCTTCCGGGCGCCGTGGCTGTCGCCCTTGACGGTCGCCCGGCCTCCGTGTTCCCGCGTCTCCGCCGCTCCGTCCCTCTCGTTCCCGGGACCACGGCGGCCTCCCTGGGCGAGGGCGGCACCGGGACTCTGTAATCGCTGGACGGTGCAGGGCGCAGGGGGGCGCGGCCTCTGCCCGGGGGTGCAGCGCCGCCGGCCGCGCTGCGGTTGTGGAATAAGCGGGGGCCGCCACTTGCTTTCTTAAGTTTCACGAAAGGGAGCAGCTTTGTCGGACCCTTTGGGTGCCAGGTGGGGCGCGAGGGCGCCGGAGCGTGCGAGTGTGCACGGAGGTGTGAAGCGCGTGCAGGCCCGGCCCCCTCGGGCCTGGGACGCAGCCCTCGAGGGTCGGGAAGCCCGTGCCAGGAGGCGGCTGGAGGGGTCCGGCTTCTGGCAGCGACCGCCGCGCTTGCAGTCTCAGCGTGTGCACACACGTACACTTGCAGACTCACCTGCATGGCCCGTGTGGCCGCCTCCCCCCAGCCCTGTCCCTCTCCCCACCTTACTTCTCACGATGGGCACCAGGGAAACGACAGGTGTGTGGAGGTGGAGGAAACGGAAATGAATATAATCGCCGCCCGCTACAGCGCGGTGCTCCGTCCCACCCCCAGCCGCCGGCTCCCTTTCGGTCAGCGTCTTGACCCTGTGCGGCTCAGGTTTTGAGTTCTTGCAAGCCGGGGTTTACGCCTCACGACCAGCTCCCATCACGACTCAGGGTCTTTCTCACAGACAGACAGTGGCTCCCCACTCCCAGCAGGGTGGGAATGGGATTTGCAGCCCTCAGCTGCTCAGCAAGGGCTTCATCCGCCCTTCCTTGACAATGTCGGTGTCTCCCTGTCTCACTGCACACTTCTAATTGGGAGCAGCTCCTGGTGTTCCACACAGCTCCCTGTTCTCTGTCTCCTGGGGCCCACAGCCCCCAGAGATCACGGATCACTGGTGGGGGTCTTGGCATAGCCCTCTGCTTCAGACTGAGTGTGACCTTTGTGGCCCAGCCCAATGCATGCACACAGTGGGCACAGAGACGCTGCCGACGGAAGACCTTGGAGTTTGCCTGTCCAACTCCCCGGTCCCCGTTGGCTGCGGTGTTGGCACTCTCCCTCTGCCGGATGTGCACCCTGCTCTCTGCTTGTGTCACACATGTCTGCCACGATCCTTCCACCCCGGTCTCTCTGCTCGGAGACCTCTCCCCCAGCCCCTTGCTCCCCATTTTGCCTGGCTCATCCGGTTTCAAACTTCAGCCCTTGCCTTAGTTACTTTTTCACTGTCGAGACACAATATGAGACACAACCGTGAGGAGAAGTTTATTTGGCTCACAAAATGTAGAAGTTTCAGTCCATAGTGGGCTGGCACCAAGGCAGGATGGCACAGCTGAGGTTCCTGGTGGAGGAGAGACAGTCCACAGCTTGGAGGCAGGAAGCAGATCAAGGGAGGAGGAGGGAGACAGACACTTGCAGGCCACGCCCCCAGTGGTCTGCCTCCTCCAGCCAGGCTCCACTTGCCAGTATCACATTTAGCTATAAACTCGTAGGAGGACCAATCCACTCATGAGTTATCACACTCCACGGTGTGACAGCCCCATCTATGAAGGATGAGGCTTTGGGGGAACATCTAGATATGAACCGTAACAGACTCCAGCTCAGTTTAAATTTCATGCCAAGGGCAGGGACTTTGTTAGTTGCTCACCTTCTTACTATAGGTTTTTTGTTTTTTTTTTTTTAAAGCATTCTTCACTTTCCCGTCAAAGCTTGATGAAACATTGGTTCTTTTCTTTCCTAGCTCCTTTCATGGCTTGTATGTGTATTAACACATGTCTGTGGAGTCCCTGTTTGGGGCGGTGCACAGGTCTCATGTGCTCAGGAGGTAGGTGTGGTCGAGGGAGAGGAGGAGGAGGAGGAAAAGGAGGAGCAGCTGTCCTGAAGCCCTAGAGAAGGCTGATTGGAGAAGCGATGGGGAACAGGAGGTGACAGATCTACTCCTGAGTTGGAGAAGACACTTTGTGACCAGGTTCACCTCTGCTCTGCCCTCCTGCCTTTTCAGGACCACCCAGAAGCAATGGGCAGGGGTGCCCTGAGGATAACGGGTCTGGGAGTCTGGCAAGCCAAGCCACCCCTGCAGAGGTGACAGGTGCGGAGGAACTGGTCTTAAATTTTCCTCCTCACCCTCCATTCTGCTGTGTCCTGGAGGGTGCACGATGCAAGACAGAGCTGAGGCTCAGCCTGTCCCTGTTGCTTTCTTGTGTTGACTATTCATGGCCAGCTGCATCCCTGTCCTGAGCTGAGGGCTGGTGGTGGGATGGCGGTGCGTGGTGCCTGTGCAGTGCTTGTGTGAGGTTAGATTGTAAGCCCCAAGAGGACATAGGCCTGGGTGGTGGCTGGGGTGCACTGGCAGGTTCCCAGAAGCATGTGTCATACAGCTGGCGTGGTGTTAACACGCATGGAGGTCAGTGCAGCGGGATCTGGGGGGAGGTTTGTATGCTCGCGCACACCGCAGATGTGCTGCTTAAACACTGCTGTGTCCACAGCTCGGTATTTGCCTTCAGCAAACACTTGAGTGGCTGATGAGAAGGTGAAGAGAATTTCCAACTGATTAATGGTCAGTGGACTCATTCAACTAGGCTGCCCTGGTCAGGGCAGGGCACATGTCTGCCACGGGCTGGTAGGCTTGTCTCTCACTCTTGACTCATCCTATTTAAAAGAACCGTGCGGTAGAGGAAGAGACAGAGAATCAAGCAAAGCTTGCAGCTGGCTTTTAAGATGCTGTCTCCCTTGTCCTCACTAGGGCTGTCCTGTGGCCAGCCCTCCCCTTCCTCTGGTTTTGCTGGCCGGTACCGACCTGCAGTTGGACAGCCCGGGGACAGGGTGGTGACGAACAGCTCTGGAGTTGGTGGTGCTGGTGTCAGTCTGTGCACATGGGAAATGGCAGCGCGGATGCTGGCGTGGCGGGCGGTCCTTGCAGAGCTCCCACCTGAGGCTCGACATCTGTGGGATTTTGGCAGCCTGCTTGGCAGCCTAATCGATAATCTGTGACATTAAACTGTTTGAGCACAGTGGACCATTTCCTGCCTCGAATATCCCACAGCCTTCGGGGAGCAGGCCCCAGCTGTGGGTACCTGACACCTGTCTTGCTGTAGTCACTTTGCAGTTGGTGGGAGGGGTTACCTCTGGCTGACTGGTGGCCGGTGAGCCACCATGCCCAGTGGGAGATAAATATATTTTCTTTAGAAAAAGATTCTAAGTACTGTTTTTCTTTCTTAATTGTCTTTTATTTTTGGCTTCTGTGTTTTATCTACCATAAAGTGAGTCCGAGAAACATCTAACTGTGCCTCTGTCTTCCCTTACAGCAACTCAGGGTCATTTTAGTGAGCCCCTGACGTAAACATGCAGGGTGCATCCACGTTCACTACCCGGCTCTGTCACCGGGAGCAGAGGCCGGGCCTCCCTGCCTCCCCTCTGCCAGCTCCGGGGTGGAATCACAGCCATGGTGTCCTTTGAACAAAAGGCCTGGGTTGGCAGAGCCTGAAAAAGGCTAAATTTCCTGCTCAGTAAGGAAAAAAAAAATTCTGTTTTTGAGACCCTCTGGGCAGCCGGGAAGAAAACCAGAAAGACGGAAAGGGGATTTCCTACCATCTCATCTCTGCAATCCAATATTGTTCTCACTGTTTTGCTTCATTGTTTTGCTTTATTCAATATTGTTTTGATTGGTTTTGTTCTGTTTAGTTTTGGGTGTGATTTTGCTCTACCTGATGGCACGGACAACCCTTGTGAAGATAACGAGATACACTGTGGTAGCTATTGTTGTTTTCCTGTATCCCGCTTTGAAATTCGGTACCAATTTTGCTGCTTTGTTTTGACTGGCTTTGTTCTGTTCTGTTTTGTTGGATTTCACTATCTTTAAAAAAAGTTAAACATAAAAGATGAAAAGCTGCTCTGAGCTCCCCCTTGCTTTGGGGGGGGGCACTGGTGGGACTCGGCCTGCAAGGGCAAGGGCGTGTGAATCCCTCTCCTCAGCCACGCTGTTCCTGCCTCCCCTCAGGGGTCCCATCCCGTCCTCCCACTCTTGTGGCTAAACATCAGGGGCAGGTTAGGAACAGCCACGATGGAGGTGCGTTTTGCCCATGAGCACGATGCTCACTGTCGATGTTTTCCCCTGCGTGTGGGGGTGCAGGAAGTCCTAGGGACTGTCCCTTTTCAAGGCATTGCCGTCATGGACGCCCCAGAAGCTTTGCACCTTGCAAGGAAGGCACTGGGGAGGCTCCCGGTGCCTCTGCCTGTTTGCTGATGCACAATTTAGCAGGCTGTGGAACTGGTTAGGACTGGGAACTGCTGGTTTCATCTTGTCTCCACCGCCTTCTTTCCAAAGTCTCGCACAAAGTGGCAGGCAGGGCCTGCTTTCTCACCCGGTCTTCACATGCATCTCGGGGTTTCCAGGGTGTCGGCCCACACCCAGGTTTCAGCTAGAGAAGTTTGTGCTTTGTCTAGGATGTTGCGGCAGAGCCATTTGGAACTCTGGGAGGTTCTCGAGCTAACTCACTCCGCCTGTGATCGTGAGAGACCCAGAGGCTGGGGCAGGAACCCTGTCTCTGTCACACGCAGACACAGCATGAGTTCAGGCCTCCTGCAGAGCCAAAGGACCCAGCGTACTTACAACCTCATTTCCAAAACCTGTCACAAGTTCAGCGACTGCAAACCACCCCCAGGTTGGACCCACGCCCAACTCATGGTCAGCATTGTGCTCCCAGAGGTGGCTTCTTATAGGGAAGGGATGCAGGTCCGACCAGCCAGAGAAGGGGATGCATGGGGCAGAGTCCAGGAGAAACCCAGAACAAGTGCTTCCTTTCTGCCCAGGGTGTCACCATCGGGGAACGGCATATGACAACAACATATGTGACATCTCGTTCACCACGCAAGTGCCTTGAGCTTCGGCATCCAGAGTTCCTAGCAGGGCTCAGTCGCACAGGCAAAGCTGACAGGTCACCCACAGGGTTGGTCATCGTCCCTCGGCTGATGGATGTGGCCCAAAACCTTCACCCTGAGTCCTGCAGCTTGTCCTGCTGGGATGACCACTTCCACCCCAAGTCCCCACCCTGAATCACATCATTGGGCTGTCCAGGGGACCCCAAACCCCAGGCAAATAGGGTTACTTTTTATGCAAGTGTCTCCGTTACTTTTCTCTCATTGCTGAGACAAAATACCCAACACCCCAAATGAAGGAAGGAAAGGTTTATTTAGCTCACAGTGTGAGGAAGTTTTAGTCCATAATCAGCTGGCTCCAAGGCAGCTGGCACAGGGGCAACAGTCCAGGGCGGCGAAGACAGCAAATCAGCCAGAGCGAAGGTGGAGGTGGAGGGCGGGACAAGCCTCTTCTCCTCCCTTTGTTGTAAGGAGCTCCTCCCCAGGGTGGGTACAGCGCTCACAGCACCTCCGTGCCCTCCTCTTGCACAGGCTGAGGATATTTACGAAGTAAGGACCCCGGCTCCCTGCTGGGTCCCTTAGTTAAACTTTTAAACTCCTCAAGTTGACACAGTATCTCCACCATAATAGCAAGACACCCTAGAAGCAGCCAAGGACAAGAGTCAGGTGAAATTAGACCCTTCGTCACGCACGGGGGTGCACACGTGAGCAGCCGGAGGCAGAAAATAAAGCATCGCCCTAGTGGGTCTGTAACACCCTTTTCTCTAGACTCCTTGAAACCTCCTTATCTCCTTTTTCCTGATTTCTATTGAAACTCCCTGGAACTAAGGCCCGTTGCATGTATCAGACGACAAAGAAAAAGGTTTTATAGAACATTTTCCTCTAAGGAATAAAGAGGCACCCTGCCTTTTGCTCAGTGAGGGAGAAATGTTCCTTTGAATAATTTTTTAATTTACTAAAAACTTGTGACTCAGTCACGGAGGGGACACAGTCTTCCTGCAGCGAGGCACAGAGGTAGCGTTTTCTTAACATTTGCACTGTGCCTGTGGCCGCCACAGCCAGGGGGTGGCACACTGCGCTGTGGGGACTTGCTGACAGCTCCCACCTTGGCCTGAGGAGGTGGACGCGCACCCCCAGGCATCAGAGCCCCAGCTCTGTCCCTTCTCGGAGTACAGGGGCCCTCAGGAGGCTCCACTCTCCAGCAAACCTTGCTGTGACTCGGGCCACCTCTCCAGACTGGAGGCTGCCTGTCCTGGCCGGAGACAGAGATGTGATGGGGCCACATGGCACTGCCCACCCTGGCATTGCTCTTCTCTCCTGGGAGTTGAAAGAGTCAGGCACCCTGCGGTCAGTGTTCAGGTCCTATGTCCAGCAGCCTTCTCCTGGGTCTCACTGCTTCCCACAGGAGGGCAGGAAGTCCCAGGGGCCGTGATTTTAGCTTGAGATTTCCAGAGCTTTTTTCTCTCTTTCTTCCTTCTTTGTCTCTTTGCTTCCTTCCTTCTTTTTTTGTTTTTTTAGAGACAGGCTCTTGCCATGTAGTTCAGGCTGGCCTTGAACTCACTATGCGGCCCAGGCTGGCCTTGAGCTTACATCAGTCCTCCTGCCTCAGCCTCCTGAGTGCTGAGATTACAGGCGTGTGCTAACATGTCCCACTCTAGGGGAGCTTTTCTGACTATGGCTTTTTGAACTTTGCCACCAGGGCACACAGCGCTGGGGACATCCCATGCCCTGAAAAGGCAGGTCCACTGCTGAGCCCTTGTGGCCCGGGCTGGAGTTTCTGGATACTTCCCACCCTTCTCGCCCAGTCTCTTGTGTGACACTGGACAGAGGGTAGGGGTGCAGCGTTGCTCGGGTAGCTTGGTCGTAGAGCACTGGTTGACATTGTCCTGCATGGCCCCCGCCTGAGGGGCCAGGGCTTTGAGAGCACCCTGTTTGTGTCCAACTCTTTGAAGCCTCTGGGAGCCATAGCAAGCTCTGAGAAAGACAGGGTCTCTGGTCTTTGCCTACAGCTGGGGAACCTGAGGCACATCTGGGCGGTGTAACGTGCCCGTGAACACAAAGATACTAAGGCTAAGACTTGGACTTGGGGTTCCTGCCTCACTTCACTGTTGTACAGGTGTCCCCCTGTGTATGGGGGGGTGGCACCCACCGAGAAGGCATCTCTGGGTTCCAGCTCCATGGAGCCTTGGTGTGGCCGATCTCTGCCACCAGGGGGCAGGCTGAGCACAGGCACAGCAAGGAAGCCGCCTAAGCACAGCCTGGCACTGTGGCTGGGTCTTCTTGGATCCGGTGGGGTCCAGGGATGCCCTCAGGTGGATGTGTGGGCGTGGATGGCAGGAGAGGGGTGCAGAGGGTGTCTCCCCTTCAAATGCCCTTCAGAGTTTTCCACGAGGGCTGGGATCAGAGCGATCAGAAACGCTTCCTGTGGAAAAGGTGAGTTTTCAGTGTCTCGGGTCTGGCCACCTTGGTGGAAGCTGGGATTCAAAGGCAGCTCAGTTGAAGATGCATTTGGGGGAGCGAGAGCTGCTCCCTAATCTGGGGGATCTGGGGACCGGGCTGGAGAGGCTGAGTGCTGCTTCCTTTTGTCCCTGGCAATTACAGCTCCCCAGCCTCCGCCTCCTTCGAGGGGTTGTGCTGTGGGCTTTGGGGTGCCCTGGGTGCTGTGCTGGCCCCTTTGAGGCTGGCTTCCCAGACTTTCTCACCTCCCAGGAGAAGGAGCATCCACCCCTACTGTCTCATGAGGCAGGAGTCCCGTTCTGCATGGCCCCTGCCTTTGGGGTCCTTCTCCTGGTCCCCAGCTCCAGAGGCCTCTGCCTTTGAGACCCAGGAAGCCCACAGGGACTGAGCATCAGGTTGTGCTGTCCCCGGGCTCCCTGCTGCCCTGAGCTCCATTCTGCACACTTTTTTAGAAGACACCTGAGGTCACCTGAGGTTCCTCTGAGGTCACCACTGAATCGTGGGGGAGCTCAAGGATCTGCTGGTCCAGGTGGGGAAACTGAGGCCCCGTGACCTCAGCCCTGGACCCACCAGTTGACGATTGTCTGGAGTGGTGTCATCTCCTTTGCTGCCATCTCCATGTTCTGCCTGTGGCTGCTACAAGTGCCCCCATTTCCTTGCCTCCCTCTCCCAGGACCCCCTCTGTCCTCCCCACCCCACCCCTGACGGTGTTGTCCTCTGCTTCTTGGCCTTCTCCTCAAGCAGGGCCTCCAGCCTGACTCGCATTGCCAGGTGACATGTCCGTGGGGCCCGGGGTGGCGTTGGAGCCAAGCCTCTGAGCTTTCCTGCGAGGCCAAAGTCCCCTGCTCCCCTTGGTGCCCCATAGCGGTGTGGCAGGTGTTTCCAGCTATCGTGACTGCTGGTCCTGCCGGCAGCACACATGGAGTGGGAGCCTCCGGTGTCTGTTTGTGGGAGCACGCTGGGTAGCGCAGGGGCAGGGGTGGCTTGGAGGGGCTGCCCATGACCTGGGTCCTGAGTGGGGACTCTGCGTCCCTGGGGGTGGCAGGAAAGCTGTAAATCTGGGGTGAGAGATGGAGAGACGGGGTAATGCCTCTGTCCTGTGCTCTCTGGGGTGGGTTTTGGCCACTGGGTCAGGGCAGCCTGCTGCAGGCCTGGCTGCCAATGCAAACACAGGTGTGGGGATTGGGGCCCCATGCCCAGGGAGCAGCTGCTGGCATGGGGTCCCCGGGGACAGTACCAGACAGGCTCGACTCAGGCCTTAGGAATGCAGGTGCCCATAGCAGACTGGACGACTGGCCCTGGTGTCCTGGCCAGCACTCGACATCTCTCGGGCCACTTGTCTGTAACCTCATCTTTGCAGTCCAAAGCAAAGGCTCCTCCCCACTGACCGGGCAGGGAGGTGAGTGACTGCTGCTGCCCGGAGAGGTGTCCTGTTGGCGTGGTTCCCGCAGCTGCTCCAGGAGGAGGTCAGTGGTGATCACAGGGACAGCCTTGCCCGCTGGGCGTCACGCGGTGCCCGCCACGGGGCTGGCTGTTTCTCTGTGACCCGCTGCGGTTCTTCCAGCAGCTCTCTGACCTGCACCCCTGGGCTGAGGAGGAGAGCCTGCTTGGGCAGGAGGAGGTGGATGAGGGGGTTCCAGTCCAACATGGGGCTCCATGCCAATGTGGGGTTCCAGGAAGTCGTGGGGTCGTGTACAGGCCTCCCCATTTCGGGTACCTTGGTCCTGTCCCTGGCTCTTCCTAGCAGCATAAGGAGAAGTTTCTCTCCTCCAACCCCCTTCACCCACCTGGAAGCCCAGCAGCAGTGGGTGTCTGATGTCCAGTCCCCAAGGCTGCTGTTTGTGCCTCTACCACCAGCCCACACCAAGCCTCTGGGGACCCTGGTGGAGTTTCTCTATGGGCTGCAGTTGAGATGCTGTGGAGTCCGAGCGTAGGGACCTGGAGGTGCCCCCCCCGCCCAGTATCTTGGAAGTTTGGCACGATCTTCTGTTTAGCCCTAAGTATACTCTGAGTGCCTGACTTCTGACTCTGACCCTCCAGTCCTGAGGTCCAGTTGACATTATTGGACCGTATCAGAGGTGGCTGTGTCACCATCCTCAGGAATTCCTTTAATTTCCAGTCCTCCGGGACTCCAGCCCTGCACCCAAGCCCGGGTTCCCGCAGTGTTCCCAGAGGCTCTGGGGCTCCTGGGCTGGGTGGCAGCCATCCTGGGTCAGCCTCCTCCAGGCTCTGATGTCCGCCACCAAGCAGCAGTCACAGCCTCCCTTGGCTCAGAGACCCTCAGGGTGGAGCAGGGCCGAGCTGTGACTCGGGAGGTCCGTGGTATCATCGGACGTCACAAGGCCTGGGTGACCGGCCACGGTGGCATCAGACACCAAGGCCACACAGCCCGGGTTCCCACCTGCTGTCCAGCTTCAGGCTGAGGATCAGTGACTTCCATCTCCACCCCTTCCTCAGCCCTCTCCCCCTCCCCTGAATTTACACCCACAATTCCTCCCCGGGCCCCATTCCTGGAACCATCGCTGTGACTGTCTTCTTGACAGAACCACAGGCTGTGGTGAGCCCTCTGCAGCATGCAGTGGCCCCGGGAGACGCTGCTGACTGCCCGGGGGAGCTTAGCTCTCTGTCTCAGCACTTGGCCTCCTGGTGGGCTCAGCTGTTTCCGCTGCCCCTTCCATGAGGCCCACAGTGGGATTTCCCACCACATGGAAGAGCATTCTCCCAGACACAGCCTTCCCGGGGGAACCAGGGGTGTCTGCTGTCCCCTGGTGATGTTTCCTCCCAGGTAAAAGCCGCCCGTTTGTGACACTCTGGTCTCTTGCAGCAGGCGGACTTCCTGGTGGGCAGTGACAGCCCTTGGTCCACCTTTGCTGATCAGATGCAGAGCAGATGTGAAGGTGCAGGAGCTGCGCCAGCTTGTCCCGACTGGACTCAGGAGCAGCAGTGAGCTGGGGTGTCTGCATGGGGAGGTAGCCCGCTATCAGGAGGCTTACGTGGGTCAGCTCCCTGCAAAGCTGCACCCCAGCCTGGCTTATTGGTGATGATAATGAGACCCCG
This sequence comes from Cavia porcellus, assembly GCF_034190915.1. Classification (NCBI taxonomy): domain Eukaryota; kingdom Metazoa; phylum Chordata; class Mammalia; order Rodentia; family Caviidae; genus Cavia; species Cavia porcellus. The sequence continues at coordinate 1,899,545 of NW_026947508.1, forward strand.
GTTCTCCATTTACTGACATTTGTCTTGTTCCCGGTTTGGTTCCATCTGGATGGGAGGAAGGGTGATGTGGTTTGTGTTTTTTCAAAGCCTGTGTTAGCAGGTGACTTTGAAAATGGCATCTGGAAGGATGAACATTGTCTCTGTACCTTGGTGCTTCCCTCTTTGTGCAGGGAACATCTGCTCTGGAGGCAGCAAACTCGGGCTGAGATCTAGGTGCAGCCCCACCCCTGCTGGATGGCTTGGGTACTCTCAACCTCTGGATTCTACCTGCAGTGCAGACCAACTGCAATGCTTGATACACTGTGTCGACTTGAAAAGCCTAGAGGTTTAAGTAACTCAGCAGCTCTAGATCCTGGGGAGTGGAGGACACGCCCTTACCACTCAGCACGTAGTTCACTGTGTCAACCTAAGCAGTTTAGAAGGTTAACAGATTCAGCAGGGCAGGGCAGGGTCCTCACTGTGTGAACATCCCGAGCTTGTGCGGGAGGAGGGCAGACAGATGGTGTGAGTGCTGCACTCACCCGGGGACAGGTAGCCTGCTTACTATATAAGGGAGGAAACAGGCTTGCTTCTCTCCCCTTTTGCTCTGGCTGATTTTTTGTCTTCTGCTGCTTTGAAGTGTTGCCCCTGTGCTGTGCCACCCTGCCTTGGAGCCAGCTGATTATGGATTGAAACCTCCACAAACTGTGAGCTCAATAATTCTTTCCTTCCTTCATTTTGGATGTCAGTGACATTTTCAGAATCAAACAAGATACTTGTTGAATGAGGAGAGCTTGAGCTCTGGAGCATGGTGTACTTACTGCTCTGCTGTGTCCATCCGTGAACCCTGTCCCCTCCAGAATCTCTGAATGGCAGGTGGCAGCTGGGCAGCCACTGGCTTTGCTCTCGTGTGAACTTGTGGTTCTTCCCACCTAGACAGCTGCAGCCTTGATCCCTTGGCCCCCACATCTGTGAAGGACCCGGTGAAGAAGGAAGGGGGCCCTAGCAGATGGCTGAAAACCTTCCCTCATGCTTTCCAGAAAGGACCAACATCCAAGCTTGGAATCAACAATAGCGGCTTGGAAGGAAAGTCTCCAGCACAGCAGTGTGCCTCTTTCAAGAAGGGTCCCCTTCTCATCACTGCTGGGAATGAGTCGGTGATGACACTGTGTGGGAAACCTCAGAGCCCCCCTCACCCTGGATCAGGATGGGGCTGAGCAGAGCAGGGCCCCAGGGCAGGGAAACTGAGGAAGAATGGAATGTTTACTTCACTTGTGCTTTCCTTTCCTTGTATGTAGAGCAGATTTCCTTTTTCAGTATGTATAAAGACTTTTAAATAAGTCCAAAGAGTCCCCCCATTATGGGTTAAAAACTGGTGGTCAACTTAACACCAGCTGTATTACATCAGCGCGGTGCTGAGCATAGATGTTCCACCTGAGGAAAGTTGCCAGCATAAATAGAGACGTGGAGAAGAGGAGCTGGGCATTGTGGGTGTTGCTGTTTGAGCCTTTGGTTCTCCTGGAGGAGCTCGTCATGACTAGCTTCCCCAGTGTGAGTTCAACCATTGTCATCCGAGGAGCTTGGGACCTTGCTGGTGAGGGTGGCTGTGGTTCACTTTGGGGGAGCACTGCTCCTTACATTGAGCATCACTACCTTTCTCCGGAGGGGCAGATGTGTGCTGTTTAATCTCCAGGAGAAACTCATCACTCTGGTTTGCTGCCATGTACCCAACTATTATCATTGGAGCAGCTCAGGGCCTCCGTGTCACTGAGGATGGCAGTGTCACTTTTCAGGGCAGCCCTGGTCTTTGACTGTGACTTCTTGGCCAGTGTAGAACCCTCAACCTACCAGCACAGCTCCTTCACCCCACTGGCATAGACTTTTTAGCTTCCAACATTGGTCTTGGGGTCTTCCCAGTGCAGAGCCATAAAAGAGACTGGTATGAGTCCTTCTTGTGGGCTCTAGACCTCCAGTTGGACTCGTGAGAGGCATTATCATGGGCTCAGGTCTTCAGCTGGACTCATGCAGGGCATTGCTGTGGAATCCAGGCCTTTGGCTGAATATTCTGGGTCTTCAGTGTTGTGGACAGATTTCCTGCACTTTCTTGTGTTTAACTTTGGGTGACCATCATAAAATAATATTATAAAGTCTGTGTCCTGATTCTAATTTCTCTCCTCACAACCCCTGACCACAACACCCCCCTCCACGAGGAGTCTAAAAGAAAATCCCGGGTGGTAAGCAAGCCCTAGGTTTTGCAGGGGCAGGCAGTCCTTTCTTAGCGTCCATGAGAGCCTCAGATTTACACGATTGATTCCAGCAGATTCGGACAGATCTGAGTTAAAAACTTACACCCAGCTCTGCAGCTAAACAGCGTGTGAACTTGGCCTCATTACTTAATCCCTTTGAGCCTCAGTTCCCTTACCTGACAGTGGGGATAATGTGGATATGGTGCTGCGGACCTCGAGGAAAGGAGAAACAGCCCAGACTGGCTCAAGCGAAGAGCACACTGCAGGAGGACCATAGCTGTGAATCCCAGGACCTGGCCTCGGCCGCTGTGTGGGCGCAAGTCTGGTTCCGTGTGGGCACAGCATGCCCTCAGGAGCCTGGGAGGGCCGCTGCCATCCCCACACTCTGATTGGTCCTGGGTCCTGTTGTGAGCCAATCACCAGTGCCAGGGTAAGGATGGAACTGATTGGTCAGCCCTATTGGGAGCTGGGGGTAGAGTCAGCTCCCAGTGGGTGGTGGGTGGTGGATGGCAGATTGTGGATGGTGGATGGTGGATGGTCGGTGGCAGATGGTGGATGGTCCCGCTGGGGTATCCAGGCATCACTGTCCACAGCGCCTTTGTTCATGCAGGGCCAAGACGTGTGCACACTTGGCACAAAGTCTGATTCAGTAGACTGGATTCTCCTTTCTTCCCACTTAGGGTCATGCACTTTGTGGGGGCTGATCAGGACAGTGGGGGTGCAGAGCTGAGCAGGAGGTGCGCACATTTCAAGGGGGCCTCCTCAAAGGTCGATGGAGCCTTTGTCCCACAGAGGGAGGCCGTGACTTTGTTCCTAAGCAGACTCACTGGTGCAGAGTGCCACCGTGCAGGGCCCGGAGGAAAACATCGCGATTAGGTCATCGTGGGGCTCTGCCCTGGGTGGGGGTTGGGCACTTCACCTCCTTTTTTGGGTTTAGCGCATGAGTTCCTGCTTGCAGAGGATGAGAAACAACCCCAGGAGACCTTACTGACATGGTAGCAGATTTCCTAGGAACCCCTTGAGCTAAGCCCAGGATGGGGAGTGACGCAGGTCATGTCTGCACAGCTGAGACGAAGCCCCTTCCCGAGGGCCCGTAGCAGGATCACCAGCCGCAGGCTCGCTTGTGTGGGGGGCCTGTGTTGAGGGCGGCTGCCCAAAGCTCCTTGTCTTCCTTGCAGGATGGCCCAATGGCCGCCTGCCTTCGGAACCCTGTCCCATGCTTTATCACCGGCCCCAAAGGCCAGGCCACCCTACTGCTCTTTGTGGCTTGGCTTGCTGCTTGGTTCCTCCTTGGTCAGGAGGGACCCTCTGTGTGTTGGGAGGCCAGCTCCTCCTGCCGTCTAATCGCAGCCCACGACATCCGCTGCCTGGCAGGGACAGTCTTTTCCTTTCCCAGATGTGGGCTCTGAATCTCTGTCTGCACCCCTGTGTTCTGGGGTGCCGTGGCAGTGGGTGGTGTGGGTGGGGCGTGGCATGGGAACTGGGGCTGGGTGTGTCTCACAGCCCCCACGCTCTCTGTGGCTCTTTGTCTGTTGATCAAGGTGAATGTTGGGACAGCAGCTGATGGGGAGCCCAGAGAGCAGAGGAGCAGTGGCCAGTGGGGTCTGCCTGCCTGCCCACATCCAGGGGTGCTTCAGCCCACAGAACCAGTGGAGGGAGAGCCCAGTGTGGGTGCCTTCCATACCCTGCAAATGGGCTGTAAGTAGCTCATGGAACCAGAGAGAGAGAGAGAGAGAGAGAGAGAGAGAGTCCTGGGGCCCAGTCTCAGCCCCACTCTTAGTTGTTTGGGAAGGGGTCCCTCATCCCCTGCCTTTGCAGCTTCCCTGGCTGTTGGTTTCTGGCCCTCATGCCTGGATGCAGCTGGGCTGTGTGAATTCTGTGTCCGAGGGTAACAGACGCCTGTGCACCATGCCCTCCTGTGCCCTACCCACTGGGTGCCCACTGGCTGGCCTTGTCCCTTGCCCAGTGCAGTTTGGGGGGACGCTGAAGTGATGTTCTGGAGGTTGGAGGTGCAGACTGGGCCCCGGGCTCCTTTAGGGAAAGCTGCCACTGGCTTATGACAGAAGGTTTCTTAGGTTGGCCTGGGTCCGGTTCCACCACACAGAAGCCGGAGCTTCTGGCGGGAGAGGTTGGAGTGGGAAGGCTGGGGGTAGGGGGTGCTCCCGGAGCCGGGAAAGCCCTGCCGTACCTCTGCCTTCGCGAAGAGACTGCTTGGGTGCACCTGGTTGCCAGAACTCATCCAGTGAGCACTTGAGAACTCTCCATTTCTGGAGTGTAAACTATGCTTCTGCTTAAGGAGTTCTAGCACACCAGCCAGGAGACCATTCCTTTACTTTTGTTTTCTTTCTCCTGTGTGAAATGGGGAATGAGAGGAAAATGAGGTCACACACCTGAACCCTTAGCAGAGGGCGCAGGTGGGGCCTGCATCCGGAGGCTGGCAGTCGGGCTGATCTTAGTTTTTTTTTTTTTTTTTTTGTCTTTTTGAGACAGGGTCTCACTGTGCAGTTCAGGCTGGCCTTGAGCTCACTTTGTAGCCCAGGCTGGTCTCGAACTTGCAACGATCCTCCTGCCTCAGCCTTCCGAGTGCTGGGATTATAGGCATGAGCCACCACGCCCAGCTGTTTAACATTCCTGGTGTTTAGCCCTGCCCTTCCCTGGAAGCAAAGCCTGTCTGTCCTGGATGGAAACAGAGAGTGTCTGTCAGCTCAGCATCATCATCCAGAAGGCTGCAGCAGTCACCCAGCCTCCAGCTCCTCTCCTCAACTTCCCTTAGCTCATGCTGGAATAACGGGGTGTCTGTGTCACTGTCATGAGGATGGACGCCTCCCTGCCCTGGGTGGATGGGGGCCTCCCTGCCCCAGGGTGGATGGACCCTCCCTGGCTCTGTTACTCCTGGTGAACTTCATGAGTGCAGGAATCGGGTGTGTGTTTCTTGTGAGTTCTCAGCACACGGCACAGGGCTGGACACACGGATCTTGATACAGATTTGTGGAATGCGGTAAGAACAATGGTGAACATGGTTGTCTTTGTCTGTTTTGTGTGCTGCCACACAGTACTGGGACTGACTTTGACTCTGTAAGCAAACACTGTAATGTGCTCTTGTAAATTTCTGTGTCCTGCATGAAATCTATTCTCTTGCAAAACACTGTCCAACGCTGCCGGGGATCTGTTACAGTTCCGGAGGCTGTGGTGGAGTCACACGGCTGGACAGAGGGAGAAGCCAGCTCGGTCTCTCTTCCCTTTCTTATCAGACCTGAATCCCATCACAGGGACCCTTTCCTCACAAGCCTTCTAAGACCCCACCTCTGAGTACTATCAATATTTGAATTTGAGGTCTAAGTTTTCAAAATATGAGTTTTGGAGACACATTTAAGCCATAGAAGTAGTGATATTTTTGTTTTGTTTTGTTTTGTAGTTTGAGACAGTCTCAGTATGTAATTCAGTCCTGCTTTGAATTCAACATGTAGCGCAGGTTGACCCCAAACTTGCAGTGATCCTCCTGCCTCAGCCTCCCAAGTCCTAGGATCACAGGTATGGCTACCATGCCTGGAGGAAAATTTTAATAGTAGACCAAACTCTTAAGACCTTTCTATTGTAGCAAAATGCACACATGTAGGAAACCTTACCAAACACAAGTCTAGCCCGATGGAATATTATAATACAAACACCCATGAAGCATTGCCCATGTCAAGAAGTAGAACTTGGGTCATGTGACCCATTATTTCCAGTCTTTTGAACATCTTCTGTGTGTCTTGTAATGGCAGGTTGCATGTCTTTCTCTCTTCCTTCCTTACATTTTAGCTGATAACCTGGGCCATTTGATTACAGAGGGGCTGTGCGCTGGGGTTTGCCGGTGGCATTCACAGTGCCATTTACCGTTTACCATGTTCCTCGGTCCCCAGCACTTCCTGGCAAGGGGCAGCTGAAACCACAGGGTTAATTAGAGTGCTTTGGTTCTTTGGGGGAGCCCACAGGTGTGGTGGGTTCTTCCATCAGGAGGACATAGCACCTGGGTTCCTCCATAGGGCTGTTAGCTGCAGCAGGCAGAATTGTGTCCCCCAAAATGGGTAAGTTTTCATGGCGACCTCGTTTGGAAGTAGGAACTTTGAGGGCATGAAGTTAAGCTGGGATCATTCTTGCCTGGTGTCCTGAGACAGAGGGTGACCTTCACATTGTGGAGCAGTGTTCCATGCTGGGACAGAATACCTGAGAAAAGCAGCTGCAGGGAGGAAGGATTCAGTTTGGTTTACGGTGTCAGGGGTTCAGTCCATGACTTCTATCCCGTGGTGAGGTTGGAGCATCCCGGCAGAAGGGCGTGGGGAGGAAAACTGCTCATGGTGGCGAGGAATGAATGGGGTGAGAGTCTGCAGACACGACAGAGCCCCAAGGGCACCCCAGGGGTACCCACTCCCCCCAGCTTCCATCACCTTATGAAAGCCTGTCAAACTTGAGCTCATTTGTGGATTCATCCATTGACAAGGTCAGAAGATTTATGGTTCAAGCACTGGCCCCAAACTCCACCTTTGATCAAGCTGTTGACACAGGAGCCTTTGTTGGGGCGGGGTCACTGAGCTCAAAGCCCTAACAGACACAGACATTCAGAAAGGGCCTCTGAAGAGGACTCCGAGTGAAGACGGAGGCCGAGGGGGTAACGATGTGACTACGAGCCTGGGAGTGCCAAGGCTGGCTAGGTGCCCTGATGTCCCTCTTCTACCATTTGTTCTAATCTCTGAGTCTCACCCACTCTCCTGGCCGAGATGAACGTACCCAGGTTGCGTCCCCCACCCTGTACTCTACCCTGCAGCAGGAGCCAGGTGTCACCTGGAACGTGCCCTGCCGGTCCCAGCGCTGCCTGCTGCATCTTTCAATCCCCTTTACAGGACTCACTGCTGCCCTTCTGAGAGACCACGCTGAATGACTGTGAACAGCCAGATGTGCCTGTTCCCTGCCAGCTGGGACACACTAGGGCTCGATTTCCTTGTCAAAAAATCAGGCCACAGTGGATGCCCACTTCGTAAGGCCTTTGAGGAGAAAGCGAGGGAATGTCCACAGAGCTAGGATGGGTCTGGGTCATGGTGAGTGCCCAGGAGTGGTCCGCTTCCCCTCCTTAGTCCATAGCTGAAGTGAGAGCTCAGTGTGGTGGCACTCTAGGAGCTGTGGCAGGGGGATCCCAAGGTCAACCCCAGCCTGCACAATCGAGTGACTTAGATTTTCTAAACAACAACAACAACAAAAATAAACAGCTGAGAGTGTAGCTCAGTGAGAAGGCTCTGAGTTTAACCCCAGTAGGGAAAAGGAGGAAAGGAAGGAAGGAAAGAAACAAACAAAGAATGAAAGAATGAAAAAAGGGAAGAAAAGGGAAGGGAGAGGTGGGTTAGGCACACGGCCATCTTGTCCTGTGTCTTCTCAGATGGCACACTGGGGACAGGCCAGGGTCTCTGGGTCATGCTAGGCAGCCCTGTCCGGGGGCTGTTGACATGCCAGGTCTGGGCCATGTTCCTGGACTCCTCGTGTGGGTCAACAGGTATCCTGCATGGATCCTGGCCTGGGTCCAAGTAAAGGGAGCCACATGCCAGGCTGGGTTGTCCCGCAGGAGGGGTCACACCTCCTCCGGGCCAGCTTCATACGGGGATTCCGTTTTCCTGGCACCAGGCAGGGTCCGGAGGTGCCAGTTGCCCGGGCTGGGCCAGTGGGGTGGGTGGTCCTTGGCTCGGGCAGTCTGTAGGAGGCCAGTGGAAAGAAAAGGAGCCTGAAGCAGCAGCACATGGCCAGGGGTCATCCGGGGACAGTCCTGCTCCTTGCACGCCATGGTTCCGTGCCGAGGGTGGGTGGATTATGTAAGATACGTGCAGAGCTGAAGATTAGGGGAAAGTCTGAAGCCATCAGGGCGTTCTGACAGCTGCAGAGGAGCTGGTCGGCTTCTGGAGGTGGCTCTTTGAAGTCGCCTTCCCAGGCTCTGTGGGAGAGCTGACCTCAGAGCTGCCATGAGGGACAGTCTCCGGGGAGCTACGGGAGCAACTCCTTCCCAGAGGGCCCACCCTCCCCGCACCCCCACCCTGCCAAGCGGCACCCCACAAATTCTCTAGGTACTTTCCTGAACAGCCTCTGTGCCTGGTGCAGCCCAGCCATATGGGCTGGGAGGGTGAGCTGCTGCATGCAGACGGGGACCAGAGTGAACAGGACGCACTGGTTCCGACGGATGGAGGAAACACAGGCGTGTGCCCTGGCCTCTGCAGCCTGCGCTTGGGATGCTGTTGCTTTTGTTGCCTCCCAAGCAAGGGCCACGTTGCTCCTGCCCCTGTGCTGACCCGCAGTACCCGGGACCTGCAACTTGAAGGAGGAGAGGCCGGCTCCAAGGCAGGACGGTACAGTGGAAAGGGTCTGGTGGAGGACGGCTGCCACCTCATGGCAACCAAGATGCAGAGAGATGGAGGGAGGAGGCAAGGAGGGAGATGAACACTTCCAGGCCACGCCCCCAGTGCCCTGACACTTCCCACCAGAAGCCTCACTATGCGCCCCCCAGGCTTTGGGGGACATGGAGATAGAAACCGTAACACCCGCCTCTGAGCAGAGGCCCTGCCTGGACCTCATTGCTTGCAGCCCTAGGCCACAGTCCCAGCTGTTTTCCTTGGCCTTTAGCCCCTCTGCCAGGGGTGCCCATCCTCACCAACCATGGCAGAGCCAGCGGAGTCCCTGCCTGGCCACAGGGCATCTCACATCGAGCCTGGGCCTCCCTCCCCGCCTGGCCCTTGACATCCACTCGTCCTCTCTGGAGTTGCAGAGATCGTGCGTGCCCTTCTCCAGCCAGATGGCAGCTGCCTGTCTCAGCGGGAGCCATCTGGATCCTCCCTGGGTCCTGGTAGCTTGTGACCAGGTGCTGAGCCGGTGTGGGGTAGAGGGGCCTTCCCCACGTCTGCCCAGGCCTCCTCCATGCACGCCTGCTCCGGCGACCTCAGCGCCTTGCTGGGCTCTTTTCCTCCACGCTGACCTTGGGCTGTGTGAGGAGAGGCTGAGTCTCCTTCCTCAGATCCCCTGTAGGAAGCCAGACCCAAACCTGTGCCCAGACACAGAATGTAGGAGGTGCATATGAACGGAACATTTGTGGGGCTCAGATTGCTGGGGTGAAGAGAGGCATCTCCTCCTTCCTCCTGTCCTCCAGGGATGGCCTGGGGGCCAAAGGGCCCTTGTGGCTTTGCCAGCCCAACCCTGCCCCTGCCCGGTGCCACACCTGTTACCTTCGGCCTCCCAGCTCCTTGCCAAGCCCCAGCTCCTGATTTCCTCTTCACGCAGGCATCGGGGGTGCACTGCGGAGGACACTTGGTCCGCCTGCATGTGCAGTGTGCATGACTTGTGTCCTCACGAAGCCCTGAGAGGTGGCAGTGGCTGCTTCCTGGGTGCCACCTGCAGACCAAGCCAGCTTCTCCAAGATCTACTGTCCTTTTCTGGAGAGGAGACTCAGGTACCGAGAACGCCGGCCACCTGCCCCCATCGGAGCCAGGAAGTGGTGAGAGAACTGAATGGCCATGTGGCAGGAGCTGGACAAGTTGTCCTGTACAGGTTTCCTGCTGCTGGGACACAGGACAGCCGACGACGGGTAGCTTACACCAGCTGGACCTGTTCCCTTGCTGCCTCCAGGTCCATGTCTAACACGAGTACTCCGGCTGCCTCCTGCTGCGGGCTCCAGGGAGCCCCAGTTTCTCCCCTTTCTCAGCCTCTAGAGGCCCTGGAGCCCTGTGGCTTTGCTCGTTCTCCATCTCCAAAGCCAGGGTCTTTGTCACACTCTGGTCCTGCCCCCATCTTCTAAGGACCCTTGGTGACCACAGTCTCCCTCCTCCAGGACAATCTAAGCTAATCTTCTGCACTAGGGTTTTGCAGAGAAATAGAGCCAAGAGGATATGTGTGCCTGTGTGTGCACGTGTATGCCTCTGTGTGTGTGCACATGCATGTATGTACAGATGGGTCTATGTTTAGTTGTGCCTTGGGATCCACAGGCATTGGTTCCAGGACCCTGTAGACACCAGAATCTGCGGCGCTCGAGTCTCATAGAAAGTGCTGTAGTATTTGCATGGAATCTGTGTGCCCTGTCCCGTGTACTTTAGATTTAGTTGTTTGTCTGTCTTGTGGTGCTGTCGGGGGATGGAGGCCAGGGCCTGGCCGTGCTAGGAACGCTCTTTACCAGCGAGCTCAGCCCAGTCCTGCATAGGCTAAGTCATCTCCAGGTTACTCATGATACCCCCTGCAGTGGAAATGCTGTGTAAATGGTTTTCACACTGAATTGTTCAGGGTACAATAGTGAGAGAGAAGCTTGTATCTGATCAGGACAGATGTGAGTGTTTTCCTTTATTTTTGATTGACACAATGTTTGTACATATTTATGAGGTGCGATACGATGTTTTGATTCATGTCTGCATTGGGTGGTGATTAAGTGTAATAATCACATCCGTCACCTAAGCACTGATCGTCTCTTTACGGTGTGCATTTAGCTCATCCTATGCGTCCCTGGGAAGCATGTTTGCCTGGGCACCTGCCGCTCTGCTGAACAACAGCACTCCACCTTCTCCCCTCTTCTTCCCCAGCCTCTGGTGACCACTAGTCTAACCCCAGCTTCCCAGGTGTTACAGAAAACTATAGTCAATGTTTAAATTAAAAGTACATTGTAGCAAAAATTATATTGTCACAATCCCTATGGAAATCCTCCCCCTCGCTGTGACCACCTCCTCCCATCGCCCTGGCCACTCTCTGCAGCAGCTCTGGAGTCCTCTTTCCTGAGGGTCTTTAGTCGTGCTGTTCTGCTACTTTGATGTCCAGAATCCATTCAAAGGGCTTTCCCTGCACGGTCATTTTGACTTTGGGGAAGAGTTGGAAGTCGAACAGCACCAGATTTGGTAAATAAAGCGGACGAGGACGCAGCATCATGGTTTTACAAGCCTGCCGTGCTGCCGGCTGGCGCTCAGCAGCAGTGATCACCGTGTTTTTGATTGCATCTTGTGAGGACACTCGGGGAAGAGGACTCCAGAGCTGCTTCCGAATGTGGTGGGTGTGTTCAAGGCCAGGGAGGCATTTTGAGAGGGACTGGGCCATGTGTCTTTTACTGGAATAGGTGGAAAAACAGTTAAGCACTCTCACTGTTTGTTGGTCACATGTTGCATGTGGGATTAACCCTTTAAGGCTCTCCTTATGGGCAGCTGCAGCTTTTGACCTCTTTTCTGTCTGAGGTTCATTGAGTCCAGCCTCACACAGAGCCCGTGGTGGCCGTGGAGATGGCTGATACTGATGTTGGTGGCTGTTTAGATGCAGCAAACAACTTGCTATGGGAATAGCCCACACGATCTTGGAGAGACGATGACCTGTGTCCTGCAGGAGGCCAGCTGCCCGTGGCTGCAGTTCTGACTGAGGCCGAGGACCTAGAACCGTGGAGGCCACTGGTGTTAAGTCCCAGAGTCTAAAGACCCCCAAACCAGGAGCTCAGGAAGACAGCATCCCAGCTTGGGCAGAGAGCGCAAGCTTGCTTTTCCTTTACTGTTTTGTTCTGTGGGGACCTCAGTGGACTGGATGATGCTGTCCCAAATTTCTAGGTGATGTCCCTCATATTGGTACATATTTTTATTCTGTATGTTGATTCCATTGCTGGCCTCCTCTGGAAACATCTGCCTTGGGGCTGGGGATTTAGCTCAGCAGCGTAAGCACTTGCCTTGCAAGCAGGCGGTCGTGAGTTTGATCCCTGGTACCGATAAAAATGAAAAAGACAAAAAAAAAAAAAAAAAAAAACAACATCTGCATAAACACATCAGGAACAAAGTTAGCAGCCACTAGGGTATACGGGCCTGGTCAGGTTGACCTAAGAAGCCATAGCCCCATCCTTCTCGAGGTCCTGTCACCCTTGCAGAGCTGCCAGCCAGCACATTCACAGGCCCAGCGATGAGGATGTAGGGCTTTCAGCCGTGGCTCAGCTGACTGCGGCCCTGGGAGCTCTGCATGTGGAGCGTCCAGCATCCTTCAGCCACTGGCAGGGGCTGGGATTGGAGCCCGTGTCACACACGCGCCGGCGGAGAGGCCCACCTGCCTGGTGGCTGTGGGCACAGCTCTTGCCAATGTGGTGCATTATTCAGCATGGTTTGTGGAGGGAGATTAAAATTGCATCTGGCTGTGGCAGCCCCTGCCCCCAGCACCTGCTGGTGACAGAAGAGACTGGTTTACGGGGACTCATTAAAAATGAACACACGATACTGATTTCCAAGCTTAAATTACTAAGCTGGTGTAAGTGGGTAAATATTTCATGCAGCAGTTTATTAAGCCCCACCATCAGTACATCTGGTGGATCACCGAGGACGCTCCCAAACGCTTCTGTGTGCGCTGGGTGGACGTGAGGGGTGCCCACCCCCAGCCCCACCTTGCATTTGCTGGGTTCTTAGGCTGTGCGTAGGCCCAGCTGCAGGTCCCCTACTGGGCAGTGACCAGGCCAATGGGCAGTGACCGGGAGCGAGCAGAGGTGCTGACGAGGGAGCCGTCACCTAGTGGGTTCTTTTTCTCAGAGAGAGAAGTTAAAACCGTGACAATCTGGGGACTCACTTTGCACTGCTCCTCTTTGGCAGGTGTGTAGAAGCTGGCACCACTGTGGGTGCCAGGCTGGGTACCTGGGCCTCGTCTGAAGTTCCAGGACATGGGATGTCCACTGAGGGCTCGCCACACCCCATCTCCACTGCTTTTTCTCCCCTAAAGACTGTAACCTCGACAAGCAATCTCTGCCTGAAACACTGACCCTGCCCTGCCCCCAACAGGACAGAGTGGACACCCACAGGTCACAGGGCACAGGACACAGGGCTGCAGTCCTGCCCAGCAAGGCCGCTTTGCCCCCACACTGCACTCTGCACTGCTGTGTGACTTGGGGCATCTGCTCAGGCTCACAGGGTGAGTTGTGGGGTGCACTGTGTCTCCTCCAAACTCAGAGGTTGAAGCTCTATAGCCAGTATCACAGGCCGTAGTTATAGTTGGTTTTTGTTTCGTTTTTTTGAGACAGGTTCTGGATGTGTAGCCCCAGCTGGGTTTAAACACATGATCCTCCTATCTTGGCCTCCTGAGTGCTGAATTACAGGCATGTGGCACCGCGCCAGGCCAATGTGGCCATTCTTGGAAATGGGATTCTCGGGGAGGTCATTGGTTTGGACCAGGGTTGTAGAATCATCCCTAATGTAGTGTGGCCTGGTCATTATTAGAGGGTAAATTTGGAGACAGATACCCGCACCAGCACACACAGAGAGCCCTCATGTGAGGCTGAGGTCAAGGCAGATCTGCAAACCAGGGAGGCCAGACTGAAGCAGCTGCCAACAGCTGGAAGGAGGCCTGGACAGGGACCCCCTGGGCTTTGCGGGGCACAGCTTTGCCAGCTGCCTGGCCGTGGGACAGCAGTGTCTGCCTTTAAGCCGCCTGTCTGTGGCCAATGTTCCCTTCAGGAGGCAGGAAGGAGGTGACTGCGGGTAGCAGTGGGGTGGGGTGTGGAGATGCTTGGCCCCGAGCAGCACTTCTGGGGTCCAGAAGCCGAGGCTGGGTATGCTGTTCCCACAGCCTGGAGGGAGGAGCCTGTCTGGGCCCCACTCCAATGGGCAGCAGAGCTGGGATTTGAACCCCAGCTGGCCAGGCCCCAGCTGCAGGGAAGTGTAGAGAACTTCCTGGGAATGGAGGTGACTTGTCAGCCATTGGGACAGATGGCCTCAAGGCTCTGTGGCCCTGTGTGTGGCACTGCGCACTGTGAGCACTGTGGGAGGCGGATTCAGCTCACTCCTGGCCAAGGAGAAGCTTCCTGGGCCTCCATTTCATCCTGCAGGGGGCTGACCAGCACCTCCCCTGTCTCAGAGTCCCTCTGTCCCAGGTGGGTCAGTCACTGTGTGTGTGTGGGGGGGGAGGGCGTTCCCCGGCAGCCTCTGTCCGTGGTGCTGTCCCACGCATGGCTCCCACCCTCACTCTGCAGGATCCAAGCCCCTCCTTCTCCTCCTGTGACAGCAAGATACAAACCCCTGGGCAATGGCAGGGAGCCAGTCTCCCCAGTGCACCCCAGCCCTGAGAGAGGTGCTGGGGCAGCTGGCAGAGGAGGGCCTGGTCACCCTCAATGCATCAGCCCCAGGGCTGTTCCCTCACACCTCGCCAGGAGGGCTTGTTTGCATTTCAGAGCCAAAAGAAAGGGAACAGAGGGGATGATGGGAAGGTGCCAGCCCCCCAACCTGACCCTGGGTCTCCTCCTTGGGGGCCCCTTCTGCAGCAAGCTCCCTTTTCAGCTTATGGAGAGGATGTGGGTCGTGCCTGACTCAGCTTCTGTGGGATGGAGGTGGTGCCACCAGTGATGGGGCTGCTGGAGAATGAGGTCCCCTGGGCTGGAGGGTGACATGAGGGGCACCTTGGGAACCAGAGACAGATGTTCTAGCTATGCTGGGCGTCACCTGTGCAGGACGTGGGCGCCCACTTCATGGCCGATGGTGAGGGAGGGCGGATGTTGGCCAGCGGATGATGCCCAAAGGATGCATTTGGGTCCTGCTGTCTTGGTGATATGGAGGTCAGGAGTCCCCACAGTTGCCCTAGGGCTTGGGAAGGACAGGAGACTTTGGAGGTTCATTTGTTCATTGCTTGTCCTCCAGGAAGGAGGGGACAGGGCCAGGTGTTCCAAGGCTGGAGACTTGTGGGGCACTGAAGATGTGGAGGCTGAGTCAGTCAGAGTGACGCCTTGCCATGACTCTCGAGTGGATGTGGTCCTGTGCCTCCTGGGGTCACGGGTCCCTCTACCTGATCCCAATTCAAGGGTTGGGGCAGGAGCGAGGTCTCTCTGTCCTTCCAGGGGAACCAAAGGCCCCATCCTCACCCAAGTGCATCAGGGAACTTTGAGGAGGAGGAGGACCCAGCTCAGTGCAGTGGGGGCACCCAAGTCACCATCCTGCTTGCCCTTGGGGGAAAGACACTGGACACAGGTGTAGCTGAAGATGCCCAGGCATGAGGATGGAGCCAGGTGGCCTCTTCGAGGGCAGCAGGAGCCTGAACACCACACATGCTGGGAGGAGCTGGATCAGAGATGGCCCTGGTCAAGGGCCAGGGGGGAGTCACCTTGCAGCTGCCCCGTGCTCCTCTCTGTGTCTGGCTCACCTTTGCCTCCTCTGCCCACCCTGGCTGGAGGGAATGCCTCCTCCTAGGCCTTACTGTGATAGCTCTTGGAGTGCTGAATCCACCAGTTGGGGTTTGGGAGAGGATTGCAGTAAAGGAGAAAAAGAAGCCATGGAAGTGACCTTGTAGGTGTGTCCTTTGGGGCCCACTTAATGGACCATTTCTGCCGCCCATGTGTCTGGATATGTTGTAGGGACTGCTGTGTCACATTGCCTGTGTGTCCCTCCCCATTTCAAAGATGCCTCAGGGGGACTGGGGATTTACCTCAGTGGCATAAGCTCCTGCCTTGCAAGCAGGCAGTCGGGAATTCAATCCCCGGTACAGATAAAAATGAAAAAGAAAAAAAACTCAAAGGTGCCTCAGGGGTCTCAGTTTGGAAAGGGGGGACTCTATGGGTGTGTCCTGCCTGAGGCACTGTCTGGTTCTTCTGGCTGCCCCAATCCAGGAAGCTCACAGTTGTTATGTTCTGGAGGAAGCCAGGGGAAAGCATGGGGCCCTTCCGCCTCCTGGAGCTCAATGTAGGAGCATTAGGGCGGCCTATTTTCTCTCTCAGCCAGAGATTCCCGAACCCTTCTCAATACTCTTTCTGCTAAGATTTGGCAGGAGACTAACCCCTTATTTCAGATCTACTCTGAATCTCTCTCTGCAAATCTAAAAGTGTTTTTCAGTTCTACAATTTCCATTTGTTTTTCTTTATATCTTCTACTGTGCAGTCTGTAGTTTGTGTTTCAAGAGTGTTCATACTTGCTTGTTGGAGTATAACAGCTGCTGGCCGCGGTTTGGCTCTGGGTTAAGGGTCCCCCAAAGGGTTCACGTGTTGAAATTTAATCCTCAGTGTGAAGTAACAACAGGGTGGGGCTTACTTTGGCTGGAGGCGGTTTTGGGGTGACTAAGATTAGACTAGGATTAGAATCCTGGTAGGGTTGTTAGAAGAGAGAGACAGAGAGACAGAGAATACCCATGTGTACAGGCACACACGCACGCGTGCGCACGCACACACACGCACACACACACACACACACACCCATACACACACACACTCTGAGTCTCCTGCTGTGTGATGCCTGTGTTTCCCAGGGTTCTATCAGCAAGGCCACCACCAGATGTGGGCCTTTTAGCCACAGGACTGTGATTAAATATACTTCTTTGTAAAATAAACTGCCTCCAATATTTCAATATAGTAACGCAAAACAGATCAATGCATTGCTTTAAAAATATAATCTCAGTATCTTTGCCATCTTTTCGTTGGCAGTGATTATTTTCTCTGAGTAAGTTGAGCTTTTTTCTAGTTCTTTATATGCCATATAATTTTGGATTGTTTCTGGAACATTTTGAATATCCTGCTAGGAGACCCTCAGCTGTATTTAAACTTGAAAAGCTGTTGGTTCTTCTGTTTTGGCGAGCAACAGATGCGACTGACTCCAAGCCACGTGTTCCAAGCTGCCTCCTGTGGGCCGTTCCCAGGTTGGTGCATGGAGGGTGCTCAAGTCTGCCCTGACAGTGCACCGCCTTGGAGCAGGTGTTCGGGTTAGGGCAGCTTGGGGGAGGCTGGAACCCAGGGTTCACACGCAGTCAGGGGGTCGCCCCAGGAGCTGCTCTGGCTTTGCGTTCTGCTGGGTGCTGTTTGGCCCAGTGGTCCTGTGGCCACAACGGGGCCCTGGTCACCCTTCCTACATGCATGGCCATGAATGTGCCCAACTGGGTGCTGGGTGGCAGAGCATAGAAAGAGGGGATTTCTCAGGCCTTCTTGGGGTCACGGGACCATGGTGAGGCAGGAAGTCTCCTCCTCTGAATGGAGGTTCTACAAAACTGCCGCAGGAAGCCTGCGGGCTGGGTTGGGACTGCAGAAAGTGAGGATGTGGGTTTTCCATCTTCTCCCTGAGCACCAGGAGACCTCTTCCTGCTCTTGAGCAGGAAGTGGAGGGCTCCCCTGAGGCTTCCCTGTGGGTGGCAGTGCCCTGCTGCCCCCTCTCCCTCGAAGTGACTTGGGAGGAATCCTGTGACCTTGCTGCTGGTTGGAGATGACCTCTGAAATTTGACTCTGTCTCCCTGCTGCTATGCACTTTTCAGAGTCCTTGCCTAAGTCCAGCTGTTACAGACGTGCCCAAGGGCGGGATGGGGCGCATGGTCACCGGTCTCATCTGAGGACCAGCCTTGCCTTTGTCTTCTGAGGAAAGCCTCCCAGTGGGATTCTGGGTGGATCCCTCTTTCCCTTTCACTATAAAGATGTTGTCTGCTGTGATCTCACTTGGGGGTTCCCAGTAAGAAATCCGCAGCCATTTGAGTCCTTGTTCCTCTGTAGGTGACATGTTTTTTTCCCTCTTTGGGTCCTTTTGAAGTATTCTCTTTATCACTAGGGTTAAGCAAGTTGATGGCTACGTGCTTTCTGTTTCTTTTATTTTTTAAAAGCTGGTTATGGCGGCACAGACCTGCAATCCCAGCACTTTAGGAAGCTGAGGCAGGAGGATGTCAAGCTTGAGCACAGCCAGGCAGTTAGTGACTTCAGTGACACCCCAATCTCAAACTAAGAGAGCAAAGAGGGCTGGGGACTGTGGCTCATTGCAAAGACCCTGGAATCAACCCTCAGTACAAAAGAAGCCTATATATTTCTTGTACCTGAGGCTCCTTGGGTTTCTTGAATCTGTGAGTGTGTGGTTTTCATCAGACTGGAAATCTCAGCCGTTTCTTCAAAAAGAAGAAAACATGTCCCTTCATCCTTCGTGATTTCAGTTACACAAATGTCAGGCTGCTTGAAGCTCAGCCTAGAGGCACCAAGTTTTTGTTAATTTTAAGAAGTTTTTCCTGGTTGAGCTTTGTTTAGAATATGTTATTTTGGTGTCTTTAAATTCATTAACCCTTTCTTTCCCAGTGTTGAATCTGCTATTAATTCATTCATAGCATTCCTCACCTCAGGTATTAGAGTTTCCACGTCCAGAAATTTGATTTGGGTCTTTTTACACTTTTCATATCCAACTTTTCCAGCATACAGGACACGATTGTAATAATCTCTTGAATGTTCTTGACTGCTAATTCTAACAGAGTCGCCTGTTTTGAGTTGTTTCTGGTTGACTTTTCATCTTATTGTGGGTTGTGTGCTCACACTTCTTTGTGATCTAAGAAATTTTTTATTGTTTGCTGGCTTTTTAAAAGTTCCTGAATTATGTTTGAGCTTTGCTCTGAGATGCGGTTATTTTCCTTGGAGACTTGAACTGTGTTGGGTACTTTTTGGGTGTAGGTGGTCCCGCTCGGCGTTCGGTCTGGGTTGGCGGTGATTCCACGGCTGAGGTGCACGCTCTGGGCCCTGTGTGCAGCGGTCCAGGCTGCCGGTCCAGCCGTGGGCACAGTAGCAGTTGGATCTCTGTGCACACCAGGTGCCGCTTCTGCTCCTCCCCGGCCGTGGGGGGCCGTGGGGAGCTTCCCGGCTGCCCACCCTGCTCACTGCCTCCTGGGTGTCCTTTGTACCCCATCTGCTCCCGGCTCTGCCTCTGCAGCTGCCACCTCTCTGGTGCCCTGTCCTGCAGACTTGGGCAGCCCTGGGCTCCCTGCCCTCATCGTGGTCCCCGTCCCTTAAGGGTCTTTTGGGCTCCACCTACTCCCTGTGCCCAGTGGCCCTCAGGCTCAGCCCCTTTGCCTCCGCCTCTCAGGTGTCCTTTGCTGCCTGATGTCCCTTGGCCTCATAGCTCTTAGCCGGGTCAGTGTCTCTAATCCCCGGTCCTCTGCTTCACCAACCTAGGTCACGTGCTGCTCCTGGAGCTATGGGTCACCAGGGAATTCCATGTGCTGATTGGCTGAAGACAATCCTGGGCCGGAGTGTGTGATCGGTCAGCACTGTGGGCCTGATGCATCGTTGGCGGCTGATCACATTTCCAGAGAACAGCATGGACACTGTGGAGCTGCCCACACTCAGACGCAGGCCAGTGCTTCACCTCCTCATCACCAGGGCACCCAGTAACTGACTGAAGCTGACCTCGTTCTGCTGTTTCCCAGGAGAGGTAGTGGACACTTCTCGGGGTGCTCTGCTTGAGGGGGGAGGAGTCAGGGCCAGGTTCCTGCCCAGTGGGGTGCTCCTCACAGTGCTGTCCTGCCTGCGGGAGTGGGGGACACAGCCTGCTTGCTTGTCAGCAGCCCCTGTTGGCAGCCTCTGCACGGCTCTTAAAAACCCTTGTGACCGGGCAGCCCCACCCCCGAGACCATGGGCAACGCAGTTTAGTCGCTGCCCAGGGACCCAGCTGGACATGTCTGCCTCCTCTGCCATTGTCCCTGCCTCTCTCTGTCAGCACCCAGCTCTCCATTCACCCATAAGAGAACCAGGTTTAAGCTCAGAAGGACCTGCGGATCGCTGATGTCAGCAGGGCGACGGTGGGAGGCGTCTGTGAACAGTATGGGCGTCCAACCTGTGAATGCCAAAGGCCCGAGTTGTCAAACCCCTTCTCTTACCCTCTTTGTCCTTCTGCACTGCTGCTGCTGCTGCGCTGAGATCTTTAATAAACTCATTCCACACTATCAGCCCTACTCTTGGCAATTCTGTCCTTGTCATGTGTAGGAACCTGAGCTATTTTCGGCCCACCCAACTGTGTCACCGCATCTGTCCCCTCCCCTACGACCCAGGGACAAGTGTCCTCAGCAGCAGAAAGCACAGGTGGCTCCCAAGGGGTTCTTGGGATGGAGGTGGCCCGATGTCTCCTCCATCGCCGTCCCCTCTCTCTGGGCTTGTGTGGGGTCGGGGGACAGAGGAACCCTCAGAAGGACAGTGAGAGTGATCGGCTGGCCTAATGCTCCTGCTAAGGACAGGCAGACACTCAGGAGGAAGATAAACTGTCTAGAAGACATTAAGGACTGGAGGACTACTGGGTGGTGAGTACCCACCTGTGCCCCTGGGCATCCCCTGTCCCCCAGTGCCATGGGGCACCAATGGGGGATCCCTGAAGGAGGATTCTCTTCCCCTCTTACTCACAAGGACAAGGAGGAGGATTTGAACCGAGGTCTCCTCTCTCCCTATCCAAGCGCCTCAAGCCCTGGGCACAGCATTGGGGAAGGCTTCCCTCTCCGCCCTGGGCTCAGGGCTGCCCCTCTGCCGGGAGCTGGGCCCTTCTCCTGCCCGTCCTGCTAACCTTGCGCGGAGGCAGCTGTGGTCCACTCTGTGCCTCCCGCACCAAGCCCGACCCCTTCTCCCTCCCGGAGCAGCAGCAGCAGCTGCCTGTGCTGCCTGCCCCCCTCTCACATCCGTCACTGCGCGGGTGCCTGGAAAAATGCAAATAAACATGCGATTATGGCATTTTTTGTAAATAAGCAGTGTGGCAGCTCAAATCTGCTTTGGTCCGCCAGCCGGATCCACCGGAGGGGTATCGATGCTGAAGTATTTGCGTCTGTTCTCCTGGAACATTTATTGTGGAACTCTGGGCTCCAGTAAAGCTTTTATATAAATTATTCATTATGGAATTCAGATGAAACGCCAAAGCCTCCCACCCGGAGACTGCCTTCTTTTTAAACAGTAGCACTGAAGAGCTGGTCTCGTGCGCCTCTAATGCCAGCGGCTGGGCTGGCGGTGTAATTAGCTGCTGAGTGGACGGTCTGGCAGGGCAGCGCTGACCTTGTGCTCCTGTCTTTTCTTAAAGGACTTTCTCTGCTGGCAGATGTGCTAATGTCCTCTCCTGCCCGCGAGCCCTGGTTGTCACAGGGTTGCCCAATCTCGCTTGCTTCCTGTGTGTGGAGAGGAGAGGGTGACAGCCCAGCGTCTCCCAGCCGGACTGGTGGCTCTGTTCTGGGGGCTTGAAGGGCTGGTGTTAGGATGCCTCCTTTGTAGATGAGGAGATTAAGGCCCAGAGAAGCTAGTGGGGCGGGTGGGGATCCCTCTCTAATTCAGCCCTGGTGTCCTCTCCACCAGCACCAGGTCCTGTCTGTCTGGGGACAGGATGTTTAAAGAAGGATTTATCTGAAGTGAAGCCAGAGGTTGACCTCAGGCCAGTCTGACCAGTGTTCTTACAAGAAGGATACATTTGTGCCCGGGGGACGCTGTGAGGACGCAGGGACCTATGGACCCAGGAGAGTGGTCTCCAAGGAATCAGTGCTGCCCAAACCTTGACGCTGGACGTCAGCCTCCAGGACTGCTAGGAGATTCTTCCCCGAGTTTTATGCCACAGACGGTGACTCTGCTGTGCCAGCTCCGGGATGTGGACTTGGCGAGGCCTAGGGCCAGTGGGATGGGATGCGAGGCCAGCCTGTCGTGTGTGGCCGGAGAGACGGCCGGGAGCCCACTTTGCAGCTGGCCGGAGACTTCTCTTTAGGGAGAGCCGGCTGGGGTGGGGGCCCTGCTGCTGCTCCCGTGTTTTGTCCCCAAGAACCTTGCAAAGCTCTCTGTGCACATTTGTGAGGCTGTTTTCACAGTTCACAAATGAATCAGTGAGGAAGTGAGCCAGCGAGTCCCCTTGCCTGGGTGACACCTTAAACACAGCGCCGGCCGGCACCTGGCCCGTGTTGGGTGCCCGTCATGGGCTGTGTCCCCCTGCCTTGTGACTTCCTCAAGGGTTCCAGGCATCAAGCCAGGACTGAGGGCAGTTGTGTTGGAGGCAGGGGCAAGTGCATGGGGTGAGGGGAGCCCTGCCTCAGTTTCCCTCTGCGCAGGCTTTCTGTGGGGAGCAGGTGGGATCTGTGTCCCAGGGATTCACACGGCCTTCAGCAGTTACGCATCTTTCTTTTCAACACTCCCTCCCTCGGGAGATACAGGTGGCTGAGAAGGAAGCACCCGAAACCACGCAGTTCGCAGTTCTCCGGGTTCACGCCGAAAGCACTTAGGAACAGGAAGGGAGGTGCCAGTCGTGGGGACCTTCGAGCCGTCGGTGCTTCTGTCCTCACTGGTTCCAGGCTGGAACTCCAATGTGCACCTGGAAGCTGGAGGCCACCCGGTGCCCGCTGGGGGTTCAGGAGCTCGAGGGGCCCCATCCCTCCCGCCCTCCTCCTTCCCTCCCGCTCCTCTCCCTGGCCAGCCCTCCTGCCGCCCGCTGCTGTGACATGAGTGTGCCTGTGTTGGCATTTTATTGTCCTTGACACTCTCTGCTTCCGTCTCGTGTTGGCCGTTTCCGGTTGGCGTGGGGGACTCAGCCACAGACCTTTCTGGAATCCCCAGCTGCCCTTCCGCTGGGTGTCTGCTCGGGTGCTTCTGCTTTTGGGGTCTCCTTTCCTTTCTCTGCCATGTTCCCTAAGATCCGTTAGGGTTTGACCTGTGTCCTTGTACTTCCTTACCCGCCACCCTCATGAGCAACCTGGTCTGGCTGTGCTGGGTTCCATCTCTGGGGCCTGGTCCTTGAACCCTGGCCTACCTTGCAGTGTCTATGCTGCGTTCTCCCCACCTGGCCATTGGCCGGCCCTGGAACAGGAAACCAGCAAGCTCTCTGATAGCAGTCACGTGGGCAGCGCCCTTGCTGGGCCCACCATTCTCGGAGCAGTGCCTTCTCCCCAGCAGACAGGGGTGAGCAGGGCGGGCAGGCTCTGCCCCAGGCACTGCGAGTGGAACAGGGGCCGGGCAGCGCCCGATCCATCCCTGCACACCTGCTCTCCTTGGCGAGAAGTATGTGTGCTGGCTCCTCTCCTCTGTGTCCCCCACCTGCCACGGACAGGAGCCAGGGCTGGTAACCCCTGGGCACGCTGTCCTGTCCTTCATTTAGAGATGGCCGGGGAGAGTGGCCTGTCCCCCGCCCCCACCGCTGCTGGCAGCTGTGCAGTGTGTGTGCTTGGTTGCTCACCCTTGGGCCCCAGGACCTTTGCCTTGGACCACGGTGGCGAGTAGGGCTGAGTGACATTGAGGGTAGGGTGTGGGGACAGGGAGCCCCTCTGGCACCCTCCCCGCCTCTTGGGATGTGTTAGGACGACTGGGCCGGGACGCTTCCTCACCATCTGTCTCCTGAGCACGATGATCCTGGGCTCCCGCAACCGAGTTCCAATTTGCAGTTGTAAATTGAATTTCCCCCTCGCTCTCCCTCCACGTTTGGCAGCATGGCAGCTGGAAGGGCTCTCTCCACAGGGCAGGACCGGCCCCAGGCGTCCCTGGGCGGGGTGGGTGAGGGGCACAGCTGTGGGGCTGTGCTCTGGGTGACCCTGGGCTGCTTCTCCATGTTGGACTCCATCAAGGGGACCTGAGCTCCGAGCTGGGCTGACAAACCCCTGTGCACGGTGCCATTAGATGGTGCCCCACAGAGGCCCCCGACCTCTGAGCTGCTGCTCCTGCTCTTGAGGGTCACACCGTGGTGGTCCCTGCACAACACGGTGGTCCTGTCTCGTGACGCCCCCCACGCCCCGATCCTGCTGCAGGGCTCTGCTGTCCCCGACCCTAATGCCAACACCTTTATGGCTGCGTCTGGGGTCCAGGTCTGCATCCATCCCAGGCCTCTGCTCAGACCCACGGCTCCTCTGTCATCGGAAGAGTGGAGGCAAAGCTCCTGACCTTCCCGGGAATGGCGGCGGGCACAGTGCTCCCCAGAGCAGCCCCCCCCCGCTTCCAGATGAATGGCCCCTCTGGTTCTCAATCCCTGCGCTCCTTGTCCCTGGCATGGCCGCGGCTCAGTGCCCTTCCGGGGTCTCCTTGATGGCCTTCTTGCTGTTTCCCGTCCACACCGTGTCCTTCCCTGTTTATCCTGCCTGCCTGACCTCCGGTCACCAGCCCGCCTGTCTCCTCACTGGATGGGTTCCCTGGCCTCTCTGCCTCCTCCACTCACCCCAGCTCGCCCTGCCCAGAGTCCATCTGTGGGAGCTGCGCCTCCACTGGGGGATGTGATGGTGCTGGTGGCTCCCAGGACCTCAGGGTCAGGGGACCGGGTCTGAGGCCTCTGTGGTTGTTACAGGTGATCCACTGTGTCAGCTTGAGAAGTTTACAAGTTTAACAGGGACTCAGCAGGGAGCCAGGGTCCTTACTCAGCTGTGCAAGAGGAGGGCAAGGAGATTTTGTGAGTGCCTGCCCTAGTGTGTCGAGGCGGGGAGGTGCTGCTTACAATGTAAGGGAGAACAGGCTTGTTCCCCCCTTTGTGCTCTGGCTGCTGCCCTCAAGTGTTGCCCCAGTGCTGTGCCACCCTGCCTTGGGGCCAGCCGAGTACCGACTGAAACCTCCACAGACTTCAAGCCAAATAAACCTTTCCTCGCTTCATGTTGGGTGTTGGGTGTTTTGTCTCAGCAATGAGACTTTGGGCTCCTCCCAAACTCTCCCTCCCGTTGTCTGCAGGGCAGTCACCTGTCTGCTCCTCCCAGTGGGGTCCAGACTACGTCACTGTAGCCGGTCTTGCTGGGAGGAGCAGCTTCGCCACAGCACGGGTTCAGATGGAGCCAGGCTGGACAGTGAGCCTGGGCCTGGTGTGCAGTGTACGTGGCCTCAGGCTCCTCACAGCGCAGCACCAGGGGAGTAGGCAGGGTCTGGCGTGACAGGGTGACGCACAGAGGGGTTTTAGGGCAGTGTAATGGCCATGAATGACCTCTAGCAGTGACACCTGCTGTTCTGCATTTGACCAAACCCACAGAATGTGCCTAGCAAACAGGGTTCCATGTGCAGACCAGGGCCAAGGAGGTCGCACTGGATACAGGTGCGCTGCCCAGGGTAGGGGGGCAGTGGGGAGAGGGGTGGGGAGGAAACGCTCTCCTCTAAAAGGTAAGGCCTGCCAGGAAGCTGTCAGGGTCTGTAAGGGGGATGGGAGGGTGTGGAGGAGTGGGGAGACCCTGGGAGCAGGTCGGGGTGGGCAGAGTGGGCCCAGCAGAGGCGGCATGAGGACGGTGGGGCTGGAGGAACGGGGTGCAGACCGGGCCTGGGGTGATGTCCTCTTCCCGGACTGGGGGAGGCCCGGCTGCATCTGTCTCTGGCTCTCCTCTGAGCATGATTTCCCGTGAAGATGTTTTCTTCCTGTGCCTGCCCCGACCTGGCGACTTTGAGACAGAGTGGGATGGAATGGAGACGGTGCAAACTGGGGACCCCTCCCGGCTCCACAAGCCGCTGCCCAGAACCCCAGCCCGGCTCTTCCCTTCTCACATGTAGTATTTGGGGTCCCTGGGGGCCACAGCAGGTTTGGGGTGTGAAATCTGTAACAAAAGAACCACGCTGTCATCTCTCAGCTGGGTGGAACCGTGCTTGGGTTACACTTAGCTGCTGCCTTTACCTGTCATCTATGTATCAATCTGTCAATCAATCAATCCATCAATCCTCTGTCTCTCACCTGCCTGTTCATCCATCCATCAATTATCTGTCATCAGTCTACTCTGTATATTTACATATCCATCAATTATCTATCTCTCATCTATCCATCCATCACTCATCTATCACCTATCAACTCTATGTATCTATGTATCTGTCAGTCATCTGTCTGGGGTTTGATTTGTTAGAACGGTTGGCAACACCTTCAGTTGGTAACACAGCAGTAGGTGTTTTCTGTAGGGTACATGACCTACTCTTTTCCCTCCTGGAGTAGAAGTTTGCAATAGCACGGGAAAAAGCAAAACAAAACAAAACCAAAAAAGACCCGTTTCCTGGAAGCACTTCTGAGCCCTGAGCCGTTAAGCGGATGGAGCTCTCCAGCACGGGCTCCAGCCCGGCTCCAGCAGCTGGAACCTCGGGCCATCACAGCGGCCCACAGCAGCGGCCCTGGTCTCTCTTCGACGAGCTAAGCAGAGCCAAGCGGGTCACCTGGCAGCTGCATGGCTCAGGGCTGGTCCCCCTGTACCTCACTTCTGCACAAGCCAGGGGGAGCCAGCAGGGGAGAGGCAGGCAGGGGGGCCTCAGGTGAGCTGTCCAGAGTCCCCGAATTTTAGGGGCTTCTACCCCAGGAGCAACGGCTGGCTTGGGTGCTACGGAACTGGATTTCGGCTTCGTGGTTGTGTTACAACTTTGCATATCCCGGCTTGGCAGTCTGTCTGTCTATGTATCTATGTATCTATCTATCTATCAATCACCTGTTATCTCCCGACTTATTTACCATCCCTCTATATGTATCATCTGTCTATCTATAATCCACCCATGTATCATCTATCTATCTACTATCACTATCTTTTTTTGGTATTGGGGTTCAAACTTGTGACCTCATATTATCTATCTATTATCTATATACCCATCCCCCATCTATATGTATCATCTATTTACAATCTCTTTTTTATTTATCAATTATCTATCTACTTATCATCATCCGTATGCATTATCTGTCACCTATCTTTCCATCATCTGTCTGTCTATCTATCTATCTATCTATCTATCTATCTATCTATCTCTCTCTCTATCTATCTTAGTCGCGTAACTTGTCCCTTTTGTCCCCCTCCCTGGTCAGAAACCCCGCTCCTTCTTGCCTTCGCAAAACCCTCAGGGCCGCTCAGACCTTCGTCTTCTTCCTGAGTTAGAGGTTTTTATCCGCTGCTCTCCGGGGTTCACAGAATGTTTTCTTCTGGAGGGTGCCGTGTCGTGCGTGTTCTGATGGAGGTGTGGCCGTCCCTGCCGCCAGGATGCTCCTGTCCTCTGTGTCCTCGCGCCATCTGGGAGTGTGCTGTCACAGGCGATGCCGCCCTCCCGAGTGACATCTGTGGGCGGGAAGCCACCGGCTGCTTTGCCTTCCAGTGAGACTTCCCCGGCCCTTCTGTTTCTCCACGGTCCCTCGCCCCACCGGAGCGGCTTCTGGGGTTCATCCTTCCCCTCACCCTCGTTCAGCTGATTTTGAAAACAGATGGCAGGATCGAATGTCTGGGAAGTGTCTTTAGTGTGTGTGTGTGTGTGTGTGTGTGTGTGTGCAGGGAGCGTCTTTACACAGCCAGCTGTTGACTTTCCTTGAGCGAAGCTCATTCTGTTGTCTAAGAAGTGTGCTTGCTGATCTGGCTCAGGGTTCTGTAAAATCCTTGTGTTCTCTGAATAAATCCGTTTGTTGGCGATGCCACCCACCCTCAGCCCCTCCTCTCCTCCCCTGCCCGGCAGCAATCCTGAAGTTTTCTCCCCCTCACTCCTGCCCATCGCCGAGCGACCCACTGAGCAGCCCCTGTGCTGCCCTGCTGGCTGCGGCCCTCCCCGCCCTCCCTGGCCTCCCCGCAGTGGCCCTGCTCTGCGCTGTGGACGTCCTCCGGTCTCCTTCCCTGGCTTCTCCCTGCTGTCCCACTCCATCTCCCCGTCCCGTCCCCAGAGGGGCCACACCCGGCCTCAAGGCGCAGCTGCCTGAACTCCGTACAGAGAGGAGCGATCCCCAAGGCTCTCTGC
This sequence comes from Cavia porcellus, assembly GCF_034190915.1. NCBI lineage: Eukaryota > Metazoa > Chordata > Mammalia > Rodentia > Caviidae > Cavia > Cavia porcellus. Next base: position 1,927,112 of record NW_026947508.1, read on the forward strand.
AGGCAGAGGTCAGTGGTGTGGGGAGAGCACGGGGCCTGCGGCTCTCAGGGGCCAGGCGGAGGGAGTGTCCTTTCCCACAGTCGGTCAGGGTGGGTGGGTTGTGGGAAGGACAGTGTGCATGGGTGCAGGAGGGGCGTGAGAGTCTGGGACCGTGCAGACCTGGGCTCTCGGAGAGCTGGGGTGAGACCCCAGAGGGTGTCCTTTAGAAGGAGCGCCCTCTGGTGTGGATCCGCCCGAGGCTGGGGAGTGTGGCATCCCCTTCCCCACAGCAGCAGGAAGAGCTCAAACAGAAGAGCAGTTTGGAACGTGACCTTGACCTTGAGTTCTGCTGTCCCGTGGCCTCTGTCTGCCCATCCAGGAATGGGTGGTTTTCCTTAGAGAGAGGTCTCCCCTCCCCCACCATAATGAAACAGGGGACCCTGGAACCTCGGCTGGCCTCGCTCCACCCAGACTTGCTTCATCCGAAGTCCTTGCTCCTGGGGCCCCGACCTGCCTTGCTCCGAGGTGGACACCCTGGCTAGCAGCAGTGTGGCTGAGGTCCTGACTTCCCCGCCCCTTCTCCTGGATCGTAGCTCCTGCAGGTCAGGGGCGGGGTGTGACCTAGGCTTCCCCCAGTTGCCCAGAACAGGGCTGCCCACTCATTGGCTCTCATGTGGGGGTGTCTACTTGGTTTGACTGAGATGCAAGAGGCAGGGTGAGTCCCCAGCGGTGGGAGGGATGTTTGGGGAGGTCTGGCAGGGTCATGGCTGAATGCGGGGGTCCAGGAAGGGGGAAGGTGCTTCACAGCCATAACTTCTCAGGGATAGGCCAGGGGAGGAGAAGCGCGCTAGTCTCCTCGGCCCCTGGCTGGATGTTTGCACAGAGCACTTGGGTGTGGGTTCTCGGTTCATTTTTGGGTGTGTCACATGACCTGGGTGTGCAGGGAGAGTGACAGGCTGGAGTTACACACCACAGTGTCAGGGGGCGCTGCATGGGGGGCCTGGGGCCCTGTGACAGCCTGTCGGAGTAGCAGTCCATGGTCAGTGTTGTGTCGTAGCACGGGAGCTCTCTCCTGATCCTCAGTCCTTTGGGGGAGCCGACTCCACACTGAGACACTTGGCAGACTGCTCGCCTGCTTTGGGGGGCCAGTGGTCACTGCCTGGAGCTGGTGATAGGAGCAGTGTCGGACCAGCCCTGCCGTGGAGGGGTGCGGAAGAGCAGGCCAGGGATCAGTGGCAGGTCCAGGCAAAGCTCCCCAACCCCAGGGGCCCTGTGCTACCAGTCTGCAGATAAGGACTAAGCCCAGAGTCTCCAGACCTGCCGGATGGGTGGCTGGTGCACATCCAGGCCAGGTTCCAGACTCTCGTTTCTGCCTCTGTGCTGTGGGTGTGGTCGACGTGGGCCTATGAACACCTGTGTACATGCGAGCGCTGTGTGAGTTTGTGCTCCTGCCTCTGTGCACGCAGGTGGCTGTGATGATCGCATTTCTTTCTGTCCCTCACGAACTGGCCAGTCCAACTGTGAGTGCATCAGTGTGCGAGGGGGCACCTGAGGACTCCGGGATCTGCCTGGGAGCTTGCTGAGAGCCCTGCCCTCCTGGAGCTCTAGGCTCCCGAAGGTGACTCCCTTCCCTGTACTTGGGTGGCTGGAGTCAGACTTGGGTTTGGGTCTCCACCTCCCTGGAGCCAGGTCCCATCTTTAGACTGCTGCACAGTGCACTGGGCTCAGACTGGGACATGCGAGGGTCCCTTCCTTGGCCCAGAACCCGCCTTCCCTCCCCCTGCACCCCTGCCTGGTTGCTTGCTTTTCATTGGTCTAGCAGTCCTGCAGGCTGGTGTTGCCCAGTGGCCCCACAGGGACAGAGGTTTTGGGTCACCAACTCCGAGCTCCGCAGAGCCACTCAGGAGGAAGTGAGGGGACCCTGGGGCTGGCTGTGTCCCCACCGCAGCTGACCTGATTTCCCTGCTGCATTATTTATGCCCAAAGTGTCCATCCTCACTCCTGTGACTGGAACCCGGCCTGGCAGCCCAGGCGTGGGTGGGGACAGCAGCCCCCCGGCCGGGCTCTTGAGGATTCAATTTCCCCAAACTTGGGGGAAAGAGCCTGTCTTCTCACTGGCAGATGATTTCCGGTCCCCCAATTTTAAATCACCCTCATTTAATTTGGCTAATTTGGGAGGCATGGTGGCAACGATTTGCTTAAGTCGAGCTGTCTCTCGGAGAGATGTTAATGTTCGGGTTCCAAGGGGGATCGTGTGAACTTCTCAGTTACAGATAACAATTATATTTCCATTCTTCCCCTAAATTAGCACAGATGGCTAAAAATGCTCTGCCTTTTAATTAATCTTTTGAACAATAGTCTTATGAATACAAATGGGTCATTATCCCCTGCCTTGGTGGGCGGTGGAGCTGCAGGAGTCCGGGTCGGGTTCCAGTGCTGCCTGCCCTGTGGGATCAGAGACTGAGAGGAAGGCCAGCACTGGGGCACCCAAGGGAAGGCTCGGGCTCCCCATGGCCTGCTGCCCCCTCATCGACTCTGACTGCAGTGCTCTGGGTTCGGATCCTGCACCGGGCCTTTGATTTGTGACTATTTTCTCCCCCCGTACATGGCCTTCTTACCCACTGGTGGAGTTGCTGGATACAGTCTGGGAGCTTGGTGCTGAAGTTTACAGCACAGTTATTCCCAAGGGCTGCCTGCTGGGGGACCCCGAGCTGCCAATGTCTGTGGGATGAACAGACTCACAGTCACATTTCGGGGACAGCACCTGACACAAAGCTGGCTGGAACACACACACGTGAACACACACACACCCCTGATGGCGTCTGGCTCACACCCGCACAGATCTGTGGGAGGCTGGATCGGGAGGGTGGAGCTCTGCCAGCCTGGAGACCCCTTCCCTGCCCTGCACTTCCTTGGTGAGGGGAACCCCGGGCCGCCTGGACCCTCAGGTGAGGCAGCTCGCTCAGCCTCTCCTTGGACACAAGTGCGAGTGTTGGAGGGGATGTGGGAGAATGGGAACCCTGTGCCCTGTTGGCGAGGTCAGGAAATGGGGCAGCTGCACGGCAGGTCCTCGGATAATGAAACCCAGCCAGCACGTGTGGGGTCCAGTATTCCACCTCTGAGAAACGGCCAAGAGCATTGGCAGGAAGATGTCCATGTTCACGTGTGGTCATGGCCATGTTATTCTCAACACCCAAGAGGCAGAAGAAGCAGCCCTGATTTCCATGGACAGATAAAGGGAAAAACCAAATGTGTTCCACATAGTGGAGTATTATACAGCCTTCAAAGGGATGAAATTCTGACACATGCTACAACAGACGTTGTGGACCCAGTGGGCCATGGGATAAGCCAGTCCTGCAGGCCAGATCCTCTGAGCCTCTGCTCATATAGAACAGTCAGACTCACAGAGGCAGGAAGTGGGCTGTCAGGTCAGGGGCTGGAGATGGGGAGCGGGGAACTAGTGTTTCTCGGCATCAGGCATGTGGCTGGGAAGACAAGAGACTGTGGAAGTGACAGCGGAGATAGTGGCAGCGGAGATGGTGGTGCTTACTGTGACAGTGCTCACCAACGTGGAACTGTCCACGGCTGAGTCTTGTGGTGTGTGGCTGGCGAAACTTCTGTCCGTGCTTCGAGTCTCTGGTTGGGCCTAGGAATTAAACAGACGGCTCAGCAGGGAAAGCATACACAAGTGAATTAGAATTGACATGGACGGGGACTCTTCCCCAAGAAGAAGACCCAAAAAGAAGAGCCCCACAGGCAGCTAGCTCGTGAACCCTTACACCAGCGGCCTCCAGCCCTTCGGCGCCAGGGACCAGCGGGGTGGTAGACACTTTTTCCGTGGGTGGAGGGAGGGGGTGGCTTCAGGATGAGGAAGGGCACCGAGTTGATTGTGCTCTTCTTTTCTCTCACCACGCTGCAGCACGAGGTGAGGTGATCACACAGCTCACCACAGCGCAGTCAGCGGGAGCCCTGGGCTCGCCTTTCTGCACCGAGACTGCCCCGTCTGGAGACACAGCGATGCTGAAGTGCATCGCTTCCGTCTGTCTGTCACACAGACAGGGTGCAGGGCTGGAGGCAGGCTTTTCAGCGTCTTTGCTGCAGCCTCAGAAGACCCCCCACCGGACTTTACTCCAGCATGTGCAGAGATTTGAAGCTGTCTCAAACTTCTAAGGCCACTGTCATCTGAGATCTCAAGCAGTGGATTCTTTCCTAGCACTGAAACCACTTATGCACCTGAGCTGTTCACAAATGTGTCTGGATCCGTTCCTTTCCAGGCTGGCGATCTTTGGTGCTTGGGAAGCAATGCTCAAAGTCTTTCTGAGGGCTGGCTTGTGACAGGTCTCATGGTGCAGTTCAGGCTGGTCTTGAACTCAGTGTGTACCTCAAACTGGCCTTGATCTTGTGGTGAGCTTCCTGCTTCAGCCTCCTGAGTGCTGGAATTACAGGTGTGTGCCAACACACCCTAGCTCTAACTCATTTGAAAGCTGAGATCATGCACCAGCTGGGAGAAAGATGGCCTGGCTCTTTAAAATCTCTGCTAGTGTTTGAAACAGTTAAAACATTTCCATGTGTGTTCATCCCCTCTGTAACTCCAGGTGGGCTGTGAATGCACCCCCTTTATCTGGTGACTTGAACACAGTTCTCATTCTCCCATGAAGTGGCAGATAGAGTTCATCGAGTAGGTTGAACATGACACATGAGGTTTGTGGCCCATTCTGTGTCACAGAAATGCTGCAGGGTGACTTTTTCTAAAAGAAATCTCTGGAGCAGCTCTCAGCACTCGAAAATTTTGGCCATCAAATCTCTCTAACACTTGCACCTCAGGGTCCTCAGCTATTTAATCAAACCGTGGTGCTGCCCAAGGCAGAAACACAGGCCACCTTTGAACTGAGGCCGATCTTAAAAGTTCACGACAAATGACCTTAGCAACACGCAGATCAAGTCTTTAAGAAAAAAGGGCCTCTGAGCTTTGCAATGGTGGTTCACCACTGGAAATGATGCTTTCTGTACAGATGTGTTTCGTGACGTGGTGACCTTCAGTTACTGCTTCTGCGCTCTCTGTTCACATTTGTTTCTTTTGAAAAAAGTACAGTCCTGAAGGAAGCGCATTTGATCTCTTGTGGTGGAGCAGTCCTGAAGGTGTCACTGGATGCCCGGTGGCCACGTGTTACACAAAGCAGCCTCGGACCACGTGACCCACCTGTGGTAATGAATCAGAGATCATAGTAATGAATTTAAGTGGGACTCCATTTTCTCTTGAATGTACTTTCCTACAGTTAGCATCGTAGTCTTCTACTGTCTCATCACTGGATCTTTCTTTCTTTTCAAAGAAGTTCTCCAGTGACATTTTCTTTTTCTGATTTGACTAGTGCTAGGTGATGAGTTCACCAGGACTGTGACTGCGAGAAGTGCACAGCATGGGAAAGAGATGCGATGCGATGGAGTTGTAAATAAAATAGCAGGCTTCATGCAGAGACTAAGTAAGTGTTGGATTCTGACTTAACACTGCCACAGAAATGTAGCGCTTGTCACTTGCTGCTCACTGCTAGTGCCTTGATGTGCGTCTGAAGGCACACTTGGTTTATTGTAGTCTCCGTGCAGTCAATCTCTCTGTTGCAGATGCTCTCCAGCACTAGCATCATCTCCTCAGCTCCACCCCCGATCATCAGGCATTAAATTCTCACAAGGAGCACAGCCTAGATCCCGCGCAGGCAGTTCACGGTGGGGCTCACGCTCCTGTGCGGATCCAGTGTTCCACTGACCTGGCAGGAGGTGGAGTGCAGGGGGGAGCAGAGTGAAGGGGATCGGCTGTAAAGACAGAGGACGCTTTGCTGAGTTGCACACTGCTCACCTCCTCCTGTGTGGCTGTGCACTGGGATTGGGGACCCTGCTTTAGACAAAAATATTTGTAGATAAGTGGGAGACGGTTGGGCCAGGGCCAGCGAGCTGGGGGAAGACATAATGGGGACCCTGGCAGGTAGGAGGCTCCTGGGGTTCACCTCCAGACAGCTAGGGCACCACCCTCCCTCTGTCCCTCAGTGACCAGTCCTGTGCTGTCTGCAGCTTGGGCTGTGTGGATCTGCAGAAGGGTCAGTGACAGTGCTGTGCCAGGGACTCGCTGACGAATACACGCTTACCTATGCACACAGGCTATTGTGCATTTTACTGGGCATGAAATACACTCTATACTGTGAAATTGGCTTAGCTGATGGATGCTCATAGATTCCTTTAGTGGATTTGTGCTAATCACTTTTACTATAGTTTGGATCTGAGGTGCCATGGTGGAGTAATTTGGGGTGACATGCACTGACCCCCTTCCCAGGGCTTAGCATCCCCTCCTTTCCTGCAAGGGAGACAGAGGCAAAGGTGGTAGCGGGCGCCCTACGAGTCCAATGCTCTTGAAGTGTGCAGCCTCTGTGGGAGTTGCTCTGAGCTCCGGGGTGGCCTCAGCTTCCTGCTCTGGCCTGGCTGGGGCTGGATTCACAGACCCACAGCTGGCCAGGGAGAAGAGCATTTCTGGACAGGGCCTCCAGTCACTCTAGGGTATGTGCTGTCCATGCGAGGAGATGCCCAGGCTGGCACCACCTTCCTCTCTCCTGAGCCCAGCCGCAGGTACTGAAGTCTGCAGACCTGGTTCCAGGCTCAAGAGTGGGCTTGAGCTATGATCGCTGGGCACCAGGTCAGAGCAGGGCTAGTGTGGCATCTGGAGTAGACACTGGGGCCAGGATGTAGGACCAGAGTGAGCAGACCTGGTCACTGGGCATCATGGAGAGGCAGCAGTGGTCACTCCACAGGAAGGAGTGGGTGGCTTCTCAGTCCACGGATGCCCTCTGAGTGTCTAGTGACAGATATATCAGACAGGCTGGGCCCCATGGCCACGGATATGACATTGCCAGGGACATTCTGCAAGTTGGTCCACACTGGCCTAGAACTCACAGTGATGCTCCCTGCTCAGTCTCCCGAGTGCTGGGATTATAGGCAGGCACCGCACACACCAGCCCAGTGCAGGCTCCGCAGCAGCTTTCCCCATGCCATGGTTGTCAGGTCCGGCCCCCTCTGCCTTCCGCCCTCCTATCCCTGGGCTGGGTGCTCCGTGCAGGCCTCTGCACCATGGTCACATGAGGGGGCCTAGAGAGTCCGTGGATATTTTGTCAAAATGTTTTTCAAATGAATAAAGTAAAATACACACTACTGCAAAGACACTTGTGGCTTCAGCCTGAGACGAGCCATGTGTGTTGTGAAGGCGCCCCCACAGCTTGTGGCCCCCCTGTCACCGGAGGAGGTGCTGTGTGTTGGCTAGAGGCCACACCAGGGCCCACGGGCTCAGAGCTCCGGCCTGGGCCTCCTACTGACTGTGCTGTGGGTGTGGGGGTGGTAAACCCACTCCAAGTGGCATCTGCCTGGAAGGACGCATTGCCCTGTGTTCTGAGGGCAGGACACGATGACACTGCCACCCTGCTGCAAGGAGCCCGGGCTGGCTGCAGGAATAACTGTGGCATGGAGTGGAGCAGGAATTCTGGCAGGAAGCAAACGTGTTGAGCTGGATGATCTCCCGAGGTTGAGGAAGAGGGACGCAGTGCTGCTGACCTGTGCCCACCTCTCCTGTGGGCTGGGAGCCCACTACATGTACTGGACATTGGTGCAATGCCAAGAGTTCCGTCTCATTCTGGCCACACTAGCAAGTGATGAGACCCACGATCCCACTCCACTCTCGGGCCTTTCCCCTCCCACCGTTGTCATCCATTGAACTCTGCCACCCAGAATGACACACTGAAGTCCTAACTCCTGTACCCATGAAAAGTGACCTTCATTTGGAAACAGTGAAGGAGTCCTGCGGGCACCTGCCACACCGCGGCCGAGGGGGTATCAGCATGTTGGTGAGATGGGCTGGACAGACCCTGGACAGCTACAAGAATGGAAAGAGTTTCCCCAGGGAGCTGAGTCTGGGGCTTGGGCAGGATGGTGGGAGAGTGTGAGACATGACGGGGCAGAACTGCTGCACACGAGTGGACAAGGGCCCAGGAGAGGACTCGGAAGGAGACAGGAGGCCATAGAGGCTGGGAGGAGCCACTTTATGTGGGGCTGTGTGATCCGGAGTAAACTGAGGCAAGGTAAACATGTTATTTCCAGAAAATAGATGAAGTCGACAATTGTCAGGATATAATGCCTTGCCATGTTTTACATCTCTGACAGAGTTGAGAGTGATAACTGGAAAACTCCTGAATCATTTACATAGCATGTCTGACCAGATCCGAGTGTGGGCTACCCAAGGCTCAATGTCTCCTGGCTCCTGGGGAAACCATACCTGATGTCTTGATTACTTTGCCCCAGACAGGAGCCTCAGTGCAGGGAGACTGAGCATATATTTCCAGGAAACAGGAGAGGAAATCAATGGGAGTAGAATAGGAAGGGAGAAAAATCAATGAAGGATTTGTTGAGGATCCAGTTACCACTGTAGGCAACTGAACCCTGAGACTGCTAGACGTCTCTAAGGAATTTTAAGGATTGTGCTTTGGAACTGTTCTCTGCAGGAGGCAGCCTGGGTGTATTTGCCCACCAACTACCACTATGCATCATGCGAAGGTTATCCCTGTGCATAGGGGCCTTCTGGACCTATGGAGCAAGCCCTGGTGCAGAAAATCAGGGAGTTAAGGAGGTACAAGAGGGAAACAAGAGCCCATCCAGGCCACGGAACTGTCCACGAGAGCAGTGCTGAAACTGGGCCTACAGTCCACCCCTTGACTGTTCAGATCTGCATGTGCCCCACACTGTGTCCACTTGATCACTGAATTTTCGAGGTAGTGGTCAGCTGAACTCTCAGCAATGGTTGAAACTCAAGGGGCTTGTAAGATGGTTCTTTTTCCTGCTGCTGCTGGTCTCGAGAGGGCATGACTGCACTTTGGCAGCTCTGTCTGTGCACAATCTAAATGCCAGAGCCTGTGTGATTATGTGGGTGATGGGCATTAGTTACTGGCCTGCAGCTCATAAAGAGAGGAGCCAGCGATACTGAGAAGTGGGAGCAGCACCTTCTGAGTGCCCTTAGACCAAGTCCTGCCTTTTATCACCACTAACTAAGGAGGAGAGAAGCCTTTCCTCATCTAGCTGGAGGGGTCAAGAGTCTTAGGTGCCTCACATAAGTGTCTTTTTCCCTGGACTTAGGGATCACTCCTTCTCTGTGGATCCCAAGCTAGCCCAGGAGACCTGTCAAGGCTCTGCATTCTGTCTGTTTTATAATTTTTCCGCCCTTAGATTTAATTAGAAGCCTCATTTCAGCACCGTCCGCCCTCTGGCTGCAGCAGATGAGGGTCACTTTAACTGCTGCTGTGGAGGCATTCTGGCTTTGACGGCACACCTCAGGCTGTAATTGGCTGACCTGAGCCTGCCACTCTCTTTCATCAAGTCCAAGGCTGTTAACAGGATCTAGGGCTCTCCCCTCCTGCAGCTCCCATCCCTTCTGTGCACTTGAGTGCTCGTCCCTGCAGAAGCCAAGATTCCCCCCCTAGGAACTGTGCCTCCTCCCCACACGTCATAGGCGGAGGACTTAGTGGCTGTGAGAGAGGACTGTGGCCTCAGTGGCTGTATTGAACATATTTGATGTGAACAGCATCACCTGATGCCCTTCTGGGAGGTCTTTGTTGCTGTCTCTCCAGGGAACAACCAAGCTCCAGAGTACCCATCCTCAGGGTCACTCTAAGTTCAGCGTAGCTTCCCCAGAAGCAAGTTCCTAAGGTGCTGCAGAACTTCCAGTGAGGTCTTGGGTGCAACTGCTACAAGCGGAGAGGCGGTCCCAGCAAGACTTCTGCAGGAAATGAAGGTTATCAGCTGTCACCCCTTATTTTTTCAGGTCACCTCTGGGGTTATCTCCCTTGTAACTCTGAGTTGTCACTGGGAGGCAGCGTGGCCTCCATTACTCCCAAGAAAGCACTGACCGCCTAAAAACTTGAGCCAGGGAGCTGTCCGCCTCTGTGGTATTGAGTTTAGAGGGTGCAACAGTGTAGGATACCACTGGGGTGCAGATTCGGGTTTAGAATGCTTCCAAAATGCCTCAATACCCTGCAGCCTTGCTGGCCACGTGCTGTGATTTTGTTTCACCATCCTGGCTCCTTTACCTGGGGTGCCACACTTTAAGCTGGCAAATCCCCCGTGGATTTGTGTTGTTGGGAGACTATGGCGTCTGTACCCAGAAAGCAGAGGGCAGCCCACCAGCTGGGCGCCTGTCTGTACCTGTTTGTCAACTCCTGTCTGTGCAGGAATAAAACAATTGGCCAGCTGTTGCAGGGTCTGTGGAGAAAACATGGGGGTGTCAGCCAGGACACTGTAATCTCCGACTGTGATAAACAGTATCTGCCCCAGATCTCAGTTTGGCCTCCTGGAGACAAACATCAGGTGTTTCATCAGAAACAGAGCGCTCCCTGTGGGGCAGTCTGCGCGCTGGCCTGGGCAGGGTGTTACTTTCTCTTCCACGCGGGAGACGCCTGTCCTCGCTCTGCCTTCCTCTGGCTTCACCCTTGAGTCCTGGGTCTTCCCAGCCGTAAGGGAGACACAGTGCTTCCCCTTCACGCCGGAGGCCCAGCAGCACTGGCCGGGGCTCTGCGTGTGCTACACTCTCGAGCTTGCTAACTGCCGAGCCTCACCGCAGAAGGCACCTTGCAGCCTGGCTGTAAATGACGTGAAGACCGTGGGGGCAGAGAGCTCTTTGGTGAGCAGCTGGCCCCCGGGCTGGCCTCCCAATCCTCCCTGCAGCCAGAGGAGCCGCGGTAGGTTCTCTGCTTTTTTGCTGCAGGACACCGGAAGGGAAAACAAAGCAATGCAGGGTTTGAGGATGTGAGTTCTCTAACGGTGTTTGGATTTTCTGAGAGCTGAGGACCCGGTGCTGTGGCCCACAGCAGTGGGAAGGGTGCATGTGTTGAGGCCAACTTGGGTTGTAATCTCTGCTTGGCAAGTGGCCCAGCTCTGAGCAAGTCACCCAGTGTCTCCAAGCCAGGCTCTCTACGTAAGATGAAGGCATAAATTTTTCCCTTGCCGGCTCGCCATGGACTTGAAGAGCCGCCTAATGCCATGCACAAGTCCTCCACGGAGCAGGCCCGGCCTCGGTGGGAGCTGGCACCTTCTCCTGGTGTGCGGGGCGAGTGAGCTCCGTGGTTCTGTGGCCTGGCAAGCACCCGGGCCTGGGCAGGATGCTCTGCCCATCCTCCTCTGCCTCGGGGCAGTCTGGAGAGTGATTAAAGGATGCTGCAGATGCAGGAGGCCGGGAGCATCTCCCTCTTTGATCTGTCTGCTCAGAAAATTCTGTGGTACGGCTGCCTTGCTCTGGGGTTTGCAGTTGTGCAGGGTTTCCAAATCCTCCTTTAAATAAAGATCAAAAGGGAGCCGGCTCAGCCTCTGCTCTTCTCCCTGCTGGCCATCAGTTGGAGGTGGTTGGGACTGAAAGTCCCGGAGCAGGAAGCCTGAGCATGAAGAACGCTGGATCCGGGGCTGGAAACCAGTCTTCTTCCCCCTCGTGTTCCACTCCCCGGTCCGTCTCTTCCGGAAGTTCTATGGCAGTGAGTGCGGGCGCTTCTGTGTGCCGTGCGCAGGTGCATTAGTCCTGAGCAGTAACCCGCAAACCAAGGCTGGCCGGGTTGGAAGCTGAGACTGTGCAAGAAGAGCGTGAGGTTGCTGACCTGGGGTTTGGGCCCAGGACTCTGCGCCGAGTCCTCCTGGGCAGTGAACCCGCTCTGCCGTCTGCCCAGGGCTCACCCGAAGACTTCCCAGTGTTCTCAAGGCCCAGAACATCCCTTTCATCCCACGGCTCGCTTCAGCGCTCAGTGCTGCCTGGGTTAGGAGCCAAGTCACGCTCGGAGGAGCTCGGGGCCTCCGTGTCGCTGAGGACAGCTGTGGTGCTTTCGGGGCAGCCCTGGTCTTTGCTGTGAGTGTGACTTCTCGGCTCCAGTGTAGAACCCTCAACCCCCCAGCACAGCTGCTTCACCCTGCTGGCGTGGACTTTCTGGCTTCCACCACTGACCCTTGCATCTTCCCGGCACAGATCTGTAAAAGAGACTGGCGTGAGTCCTTCTTGTGGGCTCTGGACCTCTAGTTGGACTCGTGGGTCACTGTCATGAGCTCTGGGTTTTCATCTGGACTCATGTGGGACATTGCTGTGGGATTCAGGCCCGTGGCTAAATATTCTATGTCTTTAGTATTGTGGAAAGATTTCCAGCATTTTCTGTGTTTAACTCTGGTGACCATCATAAAATAAATTCTGTGTCCTAATTCTAATGGTTCTCCTCACAGCCCCTGACTACGACACCGAATGCGCACTGGGAACCGCTGTCTAGATGCAGTGGTGAGTTAAGCAGCAAGTGCCCAGGGCGTGCAGCTGATACTCCTGCAGGCAAGACTCAGTTTTCACAGAGGAAAATGTGTGTTTCTGTCTGAGATGGACAAGAGCAGGGCTGTAGTAGGGCTGCAGTTTGTGGCTCAATGGCCAGGGAAGGCTGCCCTGAGATGTCAAAGATGTCTGAGGAGGTGAGCAGGGCCTCAAAGGCCCCTGGGGAAAGCACATGGCAAGTGCAAAGGCCCTGGGGCAGGGACCTGTACCCAGGCTCAGGAAGCAGCTAGGTGGCTGTGGGCCGGACCAGCTGGGTGAAGAGGACAGCAGCAGATGCTGAGGTAGGGGTTAGGAGGCTGTGTGAGCCAAGGCCTGGTGACCTTGGCTTCTCTGTGTGCTGGGAAGCCACCTGAAGCCTCTGAGCAGGGATGACGTAGCCTATGTGAGTGTTTGGTAGCTGAGGAGCTGCCCTGCCCAAGACACAGAGATTGCTGGAACCTGGTGCAGGATGGGGGCAGAGGTGGGACATTGTGAGAGGCTCCTAGGTGCCTGAGGGAGGGAGTGCACTGGGGCTCAGAGCACAGGATGAGACCTCGGCCCTGGGGAGCACAGGCAGTGGAGCGGACAGGGCCCCAAGAGCCGGCACCATCTGCTGCTGTGGAAAGCCCCTCCTGTCCCACCTCGACTCTGCGGGGTCCCAGTGCCTCTCTCCCACCCTGCTGTCCCCTGCGGCTGCTCCTGCCGCTCTTCTGCCCGCAGACCCCATGCTGCTGGCTGTGGCTTCCAGGCTGTGTCTGTCAGCGCTGCTGCGTAACAAGGCTCTGGGAGTGAAGCGGCTCCACACTACACCACGCAGCGCAGGTCATTTGCATGATCCCGTGCACTGGCTGGGCTCCCCTGAGGAGTAGGAGGGAGACTGCACGGAGACATCTGGGGCCTGGCGGGGCCTGCCTGTGTCCTCAAGCCCAGTGACACCTTCCTGACCTCGGGGGACTGGTGCTCGGTGGGGCCCAGCTGTTGCAGCCTGGTGCCTGCAGGAGGAGAAACAGCCGCTTTCCGGCAGCGGCAGCGGTGCTGCTGCCCGGCTGTGGGAGGCGGAGGCCCGGGCCCTGGGTGTAGAGTGACAGTTTTGGAAAAGTCACCTGTGTCATTTTTCTTGAGTTACGCTTGGACACCTGTGTTACTTTCCTCATGGGATCAAGGCTCAATGTTAGCTCTTTTCCTCTCAGTGGCTCAGGAGGCGGCCGGGGAGAAGGACGCTCAGGGCACCAGCTGGGTCCAGGAGACAAGGGCAGGATAGGCCTGCATCCCTGGAGGCAGCGAGGGCCCAGTGGCCACACGGAACCTTGGGCCAGGGGCACGGGCAGCTTCTCCTGGGACAGATCAGGCCTTTGTGTCCTCTAGTGCTGGGCATGGCCACTGTCACCATCAATGTCACTGTCACTTTCGTTAAGGACAGCACAGTGTGGGAGCAGATGTCTGGTCAGGAGGGGGAGACAGCGGAATGGAATCGGTGACAGCCCAAGTGCCACGCCGGGCTCTCTCTGGGCATTCAGGGTCCTTCGCCTGCCACACCATGGCGTTTTCCTTTGGCTCTGTGCTACTGGGCTGGGGTCCTATCGAGGTTCTTGACGACCTAAACAAAGAACAGAGCAGTGAGAGCTGCCACTGGATGGATTTTATTTGAAAGAGAAAAAACAAGATGGCAAGGGGGCACCAGCCAGGGAGGGCCCTTGACAGCCCTGCACTGGGCGCTGAGGGCTCTAAGCCTTCGGGTTGGGGGACAGAGGATTGGTCAGGTGTGGTTCCTGTCCTCCACTGGCCACTGGAACTTTTGACCCCTTGGAGGAGCTGTCCTGGCATCTGAAGCCCGGGTCACATGTGCTTGGTTTATGCCTGTGATTAGGGGTTGCAAAGTCCTGGGGCAGTGGGGACATTTGCTGTGTTAGCTGAGCTGCTGGCTGCCTTTCCCCGGGCCTGGGCTCATGTTTAACTCCAAAGTGGGTCTGTCCGGAAAGCAGCTCCGGGCAGCCTCCTTCCCTCGCGGTCCTCCCGCACCCCTCCCTCTCCGCTCCCTCCCTCCTCCTTCCCGTCCCTGCTCCCTACCTGCTCACAGCTGGGTGAGACCAGTGTCCTTGGTGACAGAGGCCGTGTGGCCACTCAGTTGACACTTGTGGAGGCGGTGCAGCTCTGAGCCCGAGTGACCTCTCCTGGGGGCAGGAGAGCACCACATCCCTTCAGGCCCCAGTCCTGGGGAGGACACCACAGTGCCTGTGGGGACAGGCTCTCTGTGGACATAGCGTGTCAGGAGGAGATCATACTGGATCCAGAGTGCCCTGAACCTGAGGGCTGCTATCTTTCTGAGCGGCCAGGACAGGGAAGGCAGTGGGGCTGGGGTGAGGCCTGGCCCACACCTGGCCTCCCGTGCATTGTGTCCTTGAGAGTGAAGGGGGCTGAGCAAGAGGAGGGTCCGGGGAGTCCCCGCCCCAGCAGAGCATCCTAGGAACCCTGGATGATGGCCCTCCTTCCCCACTGCACCCTGGATTCACCAGTGGGTACCCAGGAGGTTACAAGAGGTGCTGGGTGGTAGAGGGGGTCCAGTCTGTGGTCAGTGCAGGGCTGAAGGGGAGGGGAGAGGGCAGGTGATGTCCAATTACCACCACAGGGAGAGAATGCAGGGCTGGAGGGGACCTTGTGAAGCACAGGACAAGGACTCCATGTGCCCTGAGTTCTGGCTCGAGGACAGAAAGGTGGACAGGTGAGTGACAGCTCCATCTTTGATGGCTTCCATGGAGGGCTGCCAGGGAGGGACAGGAACCTGCAGCTCCTGGGTTTTCTAAAATCCCTGTGTATGTGTGCACACGGGTATGTGTGTATGTGTGCACGTGGGTATATGTGTACATGGGTATGTGTATATATATGCACGGGGGTGTATGTGTATGTGTGCATGGGGGTATATGTGTACCTGTGCACGTGGGTATATGTGTATGCGTGCATGTCGGTATATGTGTACGTGTGCACACGGGTGTATGTGTACATGTGCATGGGAGTATATGTGTATGTATGCACGTGGGTATATGTGTACATGTGCACGTGGGTATATGTGTATGTGTGCATGTCGATATATGTGTACGTGTGTACATGGGTGTATGTGTACCTGTGCACGCAGGTATATGTGTATGTGTTCATGTACACATTTTTGCCTGTTTTTATAGGCTACAGAGAGCAGTGGTTTCAGCTTGGCAGGCTCGTTCCATATGTGCACATGACGTATTTTGATCATTTTCACCCCCCATCAGTGACTCCCTTGCCCTGGATCCCCCAGCCTCACGTTTTTGGGGGTTTAGCATGTACAGTACACTTTGCTCCTAGAAGAGGTGATAGAAGCAGCTCCTGGACTCTGAGGTGCAGCTTCGATGCTTGCATGGCTCTGAGATCCAGGCTTGTCCGACACGGGAGGCATCTGGCTGTTGCCAGCAGCTCCCATGTGGGGGGCCTCATCCTGCTTCAGCCTCCAGGCCGGCAGGTGGGAGGGCTAGGGAGAAGGTTCCAGAGCTGGCAGTGGGCACACCCACCCCAGGAGGCAAAGAGTTGAAGAGGGGACCGGGAGACCCCAGCCTGGTCGCCTTGGGGTGAGATCCTGGGCTCCCGGTGACTGGGGCCTCCTGCCACATTCCGGCTTCCAGGTGAGTGGGGTTAAGAATTCCGCCCAGGTTTGTTCTGCTTCTGTCTTTTTATTTAATGCGCATGTTGATGTGATGGCCAATACAAATCCACCTCTAATTAAGCTGGAAGAGCCCCGTGCATGAGTATAAAATAAAAATTATCAGAGATAAGAAAGCATCCTGTTGGCTTAATTGGCAGCACTTTTTCTTTCTTAGTGGGTCATAAAACAATGGGGTGTTTTGCCGCTGATGCATCTTAAATTCCAGAAATATTCCAGGTGGAAGGTAGCCCCTCCCAGGATGCGCTGCCTGGGACACCCATGCTTCGGGTCCTGCTCCTTTAAGGCCTCCGGTAGGCCGTCAGAGGGGTGGGGGTGAAGGAGCAGACTTAACTGGGGTCCAGGGGCTGGGATGGGACGCACTTCAGCACTGATAAGTCACTGCAGCTGGTCACAGCCAGGAGCTGGGACGGAGGAGGGAGGGGAGGAAGAAGGACCAGGAGGAGGAGGAGGAGGAGAGGACAGGAGAGGAGGCAGGCAAGGACACAGAAGCCCCTGGGGTCCTCGACTCTGGGGTGTCCAGCTGTGCCATGAAAATCTGCTGGCCCAGAGCAGCAGTCACTCACTGGGGCTTCAGAGTCCAGCACCGGTCACCCTGTTGGGTCCAAGTCACAGAACCCCGCCAGGGAGGCAGAGGCTGCCCCCAGCGCTGCGATCCCTGCGGTGAACTCTGGCTTCACCCACGGGCCTGGCTCCTGGGGCCACACCCTCCCCTGCTCCTCAGCGCCAGAGCTGAGTGGCTCTCATGCAGGAAAGGAACCCAAGGGCCGCGACTGGTGCCACCATCAGTGGGTGCCCTCGATGCTGAGATGACACAGATTTGGGAGAGGAGATGGACAGCATGGGCAGATACGGTACCTGGGCAGGTGGAAAACCAAATCCTGTTGTAAAAGTCCCAGTGACTGGCTCTCCCAGTGTTTGAGGAAAGAGACACAGATGATGTAGGATTAGCCCGGGGTGCCCAGCGCTCTGCCAGGTCACCAGCCTGTGCTGGCCCACGGAGAAGCACCCATTTAACTCGGTCCCCATGCGGGAACAAGGCCCAGAGAGGCTCAGTGCCCAGGGCTCTGGGCTCTGCTGCTGTCATAGAACGTGCCAGCCGGAGGGAGCTTTCCCACGGCCCCGTCACATGGGGGGGGGGCACAGAGAGACAGAGGCAGACGGACAGACCTGTCTTTTGCTGGCCGCACCAGCCCACCCATGGGAGAGGAGTCCCAGGCCTCAGCAGCTGCTAACCCTCTCGTCTCTCAGTACTGCTGCGATGACAGTTGAACGTCTGCATGAGGTCCTGGAAGGGACACTCAGTGCCTGTTTGCTAAGATGCGACAATCACGACAGCACCGCAACCCGGGGCCCTGATGCTGTTCACATAGCTGGGTCCTTGGGGGATTAATGACCCAAAGAAAAGAAAAAGCTGAAGGAAAACGGAGGAGAAAATCTGTCACTCGTGAGAGCCGGAATGAATCGCAAGAAAGCCGACGGGTCTGTTCCGTTGCACCAGAGTCACAGAGGTTCTTGTGCAGGGCCGGACCCCGAGGATGGGTTAGCACCCTGCCAGGCACATGAGGAGGAAACTGACCCGGGAGAGACATGGGGAACACAGCGGCAGCCCCTGCAGTTCAGCCAGAAGAGGGGAGAACCCAGCAGAGAGCTGGCAGAGCACGTGCCTGGGCGGAGACAGGAGCAGGAGATCCGCAGAGCCCTCGGGGCAGAACTGTTGCCCTGGGGCAGAGAGCTGCTGGGATGAAGGGGACAGATGGTGCTTAGCAGGAAAGAGCCCCAGCGATGTCCTGCAGGGCTGGTGACAGCCCCACCCACCATCCCCATCTGCAGGCTCAGAAAGAAAAGCAACCAAACTGGCAAACAAAAACAAAAACAAAAACAGAAAAGCTCTACCCCAGGGTTAATCAGCACAGCGGCAGATTTAATATGTCTACGCCGGACACAGCTCTCTGTCACTTCCCCGTGCATAGCTGCACACTCCCCACAAGGCCAGGGCGGTGCTCATGTCCCTGGAGTCACTCCTGGCCACAGCAGGGGGTCAGAGAGTGGGTCACACTCTCTCATGGGTCACATCCTTGAGCCTAAACAAAGTGCCTCTGTGACCTGGGGACCACATCAAAGGTTTCTTTTGGAGAACTTAGTGAACATGAGACCAGGACCAAGAAGAGTGGTCCCTGTCTCTGTCCCTGTTCCCTAACCCCATGTCCGTGGGCTGGGGCACGATGTGGGTACTTCGCACTTAGTGGCTCTGAGGCCCTCAGTGGGGGATGACTGTGGTCAAGGTGCAGTGTTTCATGCAGGGTCTCCCTACAGTGGCCGGACATCAGCTCAGTGTTCCGGGTCCTGACAGGGGTCTCTGCTGGGGATCCTGGACAGGTGGGGGCACTGGGCACCGGTGAGTAGAGTGCCCTGGTTACTTTCCACACCTTTATGTGGATGGTGTTTAATCTGCAAAACCAGCCACGGGGCGCATGCTCACACGACATTTCTCTGTACGCACAGTGACGGGAGGTGGACAGAGGTCAGAGATTTCTCCCGGGGCCTGCAGCAAGGACGGGGACTGAGCTGAAGGATGGCAGAGGCTGCCTGTGTACCCCAGCGCCCTGCAGCGCCCAGAGCCAAGTGCCACACTGGGGGCGGGTGCATGAGCAGCAGTGGCCTCTGTCTTCACCCGTGCGTGGAGGCTTTCTTCCTGATATTAACGGCACCTGGATAAAAACCACACACGTGTGTGTAAACAGGTGGTGGTAGGAGGTAGCACCCAGGGATTTTGTTCTCTTAAAAGATTTTTTGCGCTCTAATGAGATGGCCTGGGCACATTTTTTTTTAAAATTACATTTTGTACCTTGCGCCTGAGCAGGATGAGCTGTGGAAGCCGAGGTGGGCTGGGGTGGGGTCCAGGTGCACCCAGCTTGGGGGCTGCAGAAGGGAACTCAGAGACTGGGGTGCCTTCCTGAGGCCACCAGTGACTTCCTTCATGTCCCCTCGGATCCCTGGACACTTGGGGCTGGCAGGGAGCACGCAGACGAGCAGGGGTGAGCGTGTGTGAGCCCTGCAGTTTTCAAGGCCCCTCCAGAGAGGACTCGCCACCCCCAGTCACTGCAGCTGGCCGAGGCTCCCCTGGGTGGGCTTTGGCCTGGTCAGCGGGAGGCAGAGGCTGAGATGCTCACTCCAGGGCTGCCAATGCCACCCGTCTTGTGGCCTCGCTGTGTCTTGGAACAGAGACTGAGGTTGGAGGCGGGGTGTGCCCGGGCAGCCATCCTGCAGGGTGAGGTCACGGGCAGAGCAGGCATGGCCTCGTGCTCCATGTGGGCGCTCCATGGGGCGCTGTTCTGCCCCATCTTCAGGCACCTCCCCAGCCGGCCCACACCCCTGGTCCTCTGCTCTGGAAGCCCCGTTCCTTCCCCACATCTCAGCCCCTCTCCATCACTGAGATGGGGATGGGGCTGGTACGGTTCAGTGGCCAGGCACCGGAGGACCAACGGAGCCCACTGTGCGTCCTACAGTCCTGGCCTTTCTGGGCCTCAGTTTCCCTCTTGCACGCAGCATCACGGTGCTGCTTTCCTCAGAGTCTCCTGGGAGGGACTGGGTCACACAGGACAGCGGGCCCTTATACAGTCCTGACAGGTAACAGGGCTGAGGACCCCGGCTTGCCAGCTCCTCGTGGCTTCTGACTCCAGCGTGTGAGGTGTGGACCACAGCTACCTCTCCCTCTGGGGACACGCAGAGCTTTGTGCTGCTGGGGTTCAGGGTGGCCATGCACGAGCACTTTGCTCCATCTGCCTGCCCAGCTCCTTAGGGATCGCAGTGAGGCAACAGGTGCCTGAGGTGCATCGGTGAGCCCCAGAATGCCCGGAAGGAGGCAGAGAGCTCGACCCTTAGCCTGTAGAGAGTGGGGAGGGAGTGTAAGGGCCCCTCAGGCCTTGCGGGGAACAGAGGAGGAAGACACAGCCCCCACAGGCCCTTGGCAGGAGTTTCGGGCGCTGAGCTCCTGCCCCGCCTCTCTAGGCTCCGAGCCCAGCCTGCCCGCCCCTGCCTCTGGATGTCCTCCCACCCTGGCCCTGCGCTGCGGCCCAGATGGGTACCATGAAGCCTCCAGAACACCTGTGATCGCCACGCCAGCTGCCGGAAATGTGAATGCTCTGTCGACCTGGGCTTCTTTTGGCATCCCGAATTAATTTTGTTTTATTTGGATCATGATGGATTTTAATGTAAGATAACAGCAAACCTGTGCCAACCTCAGGCCGTTTAATAACCAAAACCTTTGATTAAAAATTTTAATCGTCTAGAATGATGTAGCCATGGAGAGAGGGGACATATTAAGTCTCTGCCATTCACATACATTTATTTCATTTGTCTGCCAGAGATGGGGAATCTATTTTCTCTTTTTTCCCCCAAAGAAAACTCCTAAAAAATACTTTGAACTCTCTAAAGCTAGGTAGACCCAGGAGGGCACATTGGCTGAGAGGTGCCAGCTGCAGAGCTCTGGGGTGCAGGAGCGGGCTGGTCGGTGGAGGTGAGCGTGGCCTGCCCTTCCCTGCTCCCCTGTCCCTGCTACGCAACCAAGCCCTTTCCTCTCCTGTGAAATCGCTTTCCTCTCGAGCTGTGTCTGGCCATGCTCCGCCTGCTGTGGTGCTTGGAAGCAGAAGCCACATCTGTGTCTAGAAGACCCAGCAGACCCGGCAGCACCCTCACAGGGGTCCCCCAGGCGGGACCCGGCTTTGCTGCTGAGCTCACTGTGGCCTGAAGCAGAAGGAGCCATCACACCAGCCTCGGTGTCCTCTGCAGAAGAAGGCTGGTGACCACAGCTAACTCTGGTCCCGGGATAGGCTGCCCTCTGCCTGGCTCGCTGGATCTCCCACTCCCGGAGCTGGGCTGGCAGCTGAGGCTCTGCCCAGAGCTGCAGTGTTTCTTCACAGACCGAAGCAACTTAAGGTGCATGTGGTGGGGGTCACCGCTTAGATTAAATCCACTGCCCTTGATGAACGATGCATAAGCTCTTCCTGGAGAGCCTTTTCCCACCGGGACCCAGTGGGCTCTGCAGTGTCTCCACTCTGTCCGCAGGGTCCCCGAGCTGCCAACCAGGATCAGCTGGAGCCTTGGGGACAGAGCTGAGCTGCAGCAACAGCCCTGCACCAGGTGGAAGCCTGTCCCTCATCTCACTGCTGTCCTGTGACTTGCGTCAGAGGACAGGGCAGACGCAGAAAGGAAGACCCCACATCTGCCCAGCCCACGCTCCCCACGGTGGCCTCTGTGTCCCCCTTGCTTAGTGACGATGCAGCCCCAGACCCACAGGGTGACCAGCTCTGAGGACCCAGCTCAGCTGTGGCAGGTGTGGGCTGCAGGTGGCCAGCGTGGTGCTGGCCTGAGAGCCAGACTGGCCGTGGAGGCCGACGGCACCCAGCCCCACTCTGTACCATGCTTGGCCTCACCGAGCCAACTATGTCCACGTCCTGGGTGACAGTCAGGTGCAGGGGTGATTCAGGGGGCCCGAGCCTCCTCCTCTTCAGCCCCTGCTCTGCGGAGACAGCACCTGGCAGCTGCTGTGCCCTGACTGTGAGGTTGAAATCGCTCTCCCAGGAGGGGAGGGGAGGTGGGACCTCAGGGTGCGACGGTCAAGAGAAAAGCCTTCCACCCTGGGAGGTCGCCATCAAGGGTTGGGGAACAGAGATCCCCAGTGCAGCCCCATCTGGACTTTGTGCCTCCTTTGAGGATGAATCACCATGGTCTTCACACCTCTTAGGCTCTGGGACATGATCTTGTGACTCCTGTGGGCTGAGCCAGCATCGAGGTGGGGTCTCGGGGACTTGATCAGACCCAGCCTGCCGGGCACCTCCCTCTTCTCTCCCTTTGGCTACCTGCAGGCCTGGAGTGCTGCAGTGTGAGGGGCCATAGATCCCCACAAGAAGAGGGAGGCCCCTTCCCAGGAGGGCAGAGGTGGGGCCCGTGTCCTGTAGGGTGAAGGTAGTGGTGCGTGGGCATTGGTGCGTAACACAGTAGGGTGTTACCTGGCAGTGCTAGGGTGGTGGTGATTTGCATATGTACATTAGAGGGGCCATACCAAGAGGTCTGGCTGCAGTGCTCATGGGACTTCAGGACTCCTCACCACAGGACTGCAGTAGGCAATTGGGGGTGGCAGCTTTAACAGCAGCCAGTGAGGTGGCATGCGGTCCTCAGAGGTCTGCAGAGGAAGGGCAGGAAACAGGCAGGAGAGGCGAGGACTGGCTGGGTCCCTGCGCTGAGGATGGGGTCCCTGCCCTTGCTACGGTCAGACCACATCCCTGGGTCCATATTGGCAATGATAGGCTGGGTCGTGGGGCATCTCAGGCCCTGCCAAGAGATGCCCTCTCCTGCCTCACCTGTGCACCTGCCTCACCTGTGCCGGGCAGGTGCTCCCAGCCGGAAGCCCCCTGCCCTGGGTCTCCACTCCTTCCCAGCAGGAGCGGGGAGCTGAGAGTGCTCTGCTGCCCACCTTCCACACATCAGAGGCATCTGGTAGTTGCCAGGCCCCACACGGTGGTGTCTGTGAGGCAATTAGCTTGGAAATGGAACTGATTTCTTTAATAAAGTTAGAGTAATACATTCACTCGTTAGACTCTGGGGCTGAAACAGACATTGCGTGTCTGTGTGTGGTGGGAGCGGCGGTGCCGTCCACGCTGTCCTTTCCTTTGAGAGCTGTGAGCCCACTGTGGCTGTGCCCCTTCCCCTGTTAGGGCTGCCACATTCCAGGCAGCAGTGGGGCTGTGGGCTGGGTTAGGTGAGTGAGCAGGCAGGGGGCTCCGTGGTCCTGGGACTAGGCACGAGGTTTGCATGTGGTGAGCAGAACCCAGGCCAGGGGGCTAAAATGAGGAGGGGCAATGGCTCGAGACCCACAGGGTTATGGGACAGAACCAGATCTGCACCCAAGAGACACAGGATGCTTGAAAGGCCCCAGAGCTCCCAGCCTGGGCTGGGGTGTTGGAGCTCTCAGCCGCCTTCCCTGGGCGCCCCTGTCACCCTGCACTCCTGCAGCATCTTCTGTGCTGAGCTGAGGTCTGTGGTGTCTGTCCACTTTGTGCAGCAGCGCTGGGGCCCCAGAGGGCAAGGACTCTCCTGAGAGCACCCAGCCTGGTGCCAGTCCTGCTCTGGGGTTCCCTGTGGGACCCTGGCTCCCAGCCAGTTCCTGTTCTCACATCTGGACATGCCCAGTGGGTTTCTTGGGGGTGAGATGGGCCTGAGCCAAGTGCACTGTCACTGGCTGGATGTGGACGCTGTTCCCCAAAGGCCGTGGAGCAGCTCGTCCTGGAGCTGCAGCCCTGTTCAGTCCCTGGCAAATTCTCCTGTGTGAGTCACTCTGGTGTACCCTACTGAGGGGTCTTGGGCGATAGGAGGTCTTTCAGATCAGAGGGTCTGTTTGGGGGACCTGAGGCACAACCTTCCTGTGTGTTCCTCTGCCGAGATGCTCCCAGCCTCCCCAAATCAAGAGTTCATTTCTCTTCTTCCTTCCCCAGAAGATGTGGCAGTGACTAAAGTTTATCAAACTGTTAAAATTCGCCTTCACGGTGTGTTGGGTGGGGGCTGGGCAGAGTCAGCAGGGGTCTCCTGCCTGTCACATGGGATCTGCCCCAGTATGCCTTCAACAGGGGCTCTCAGCCCTTTCCTCAGGGGTGCAGCCTGTTTGCCGTGGGCAGCTCCTCTGGAGACGGCCTTGGGGTTAGCTTGTGTCTCCTCCTCCCACAGAACCCTTTAGGACCCGATGTCCTCCCAGACCAGCTCTCAGGCCCCTCCTGTGCATAGCTGCGACCTGCCCTCACCAAGTATGTGTCCAGAGATTCCCCGGCTGGCACTGGCCGGAAGCTAGGGGGCTGCCGAGGCCAGGGCTCACCTCCCTCCATGGACCTGGGGGCGGGGTATCCAGGGGAGCATTTGGGGGAGACGTGGGCTCCACGCAGGGAACTGTGACACACTGACTTTGCTTTTGGATCAGGGGGCCAGTGAGGGGCTGCACCTGGAGAGGGCTGGGCTGGGAGGATAAGGTTCTCAGGCCTGTTTCCTCCACTGGTGTCTGACCACATCAGCAGTGTCTGAGCAGCTGTGGGTCATGCCCAAGGGTGCAGAGGTCAACATGTTCTTGTCCCAGACCCACAGGCAGATCTGACTAGGGCAGCAGCTTCAGTTAACTGCTGTCCAGACCAGAAGCTGGGCGTGGAACAGGTGATTCCAGAAATCAGAACTGAAACAGGTGGCCAGCGTGGTTGAGGAGTGGTAAATTCCTCCTTTGCCCACAGTAGGGAGCACGAGCTGGCTGCCTGGTGTCATGGTTCACACACTGTGTCAGTCTGAGAGGTCCGGAAGCTCAGTGACCCAGCCGCTCTCCAGCTGGGGTGCAGCGGACCAGCCTTAGCACTCTAGGTGCTGTTCATGTGCCAGTTTGAGAAGGTCAGAAATTTAACCCATTCAGCAGGGGCCAGGGTGCTCACTTTGTAAAGATCCTCAACCTGTGCAGGAGGAGGGCCCTCGGATGGTGTGAGAGCTGCACCCGCCCAGGGGCATCGCCTGCTTGCAGTGTAAGGGAGGAGAAGGCGCTTGCTCAGCCCCTTTTGCCCTTGCTTTGCTGTCTGCTGCCGCCCTGCACTGTTGCCCTGTGCTGTGCCACCCTGCCTAGGAGCCGGCGGACTGTGGACTGAAACCTCCACACACTGTGAGCTAAACAAACCCTTCCTTTCCTTCCTTCAGTTTGGGTGTCAGGTATTTTGTCTCAGCAATGAGAGAAAAGTAACCAAAAACCCTTTTGTGGGATAAAACCGGGGCAGACCTACCTTATGGGCGGGCCGGGCCCAAGTCACATTCTGACTTCTCCCTGGTGAGATGAGGCAAAGTCAAGGGCACCCCTTCTCATCGTCAGACAGGGGTGAGCCCAAGCCGCGGCCAGCGGGGCCCACACCAGTGACCTAATCGGTCAGCAAGGTGTTTTCCTGGCTGATGCCCAGATGTTGCAGGAAAACTCCCGAGTCAAACTGGGGTTAAGAAGGCAGCTTTTTTTTTTTTCACCTTTTTTTTAATTTAAAGAGAGAAAAAAGAAAAAAAACCCAAAGCAGTAAAAGGGTACAAGTAACACAGAATTTCAAGAAAAAAAAATATACAGTAAGAAATCACTAGCTAATAGATTACATATTGTCATCGTAGAAAAAGGCAGCTTTAATCTGCACAGCAGCTGAGCTGTGGGATTGTTCCTCTCAGGCCGCAAGCCCGGGTTTGCTGACAGCTCGGTTTACACAGCATTTAGGAGCAGAAGTTCAAAGTGATTGACAAAGTCACATAATTGGAGACAAGCACAGGCAGGCAGGCTGGTCTTGGAAAAAGGACTTTTTATGGTGACACAGAAACATTCTGGGAACCAGGAGAGGAGGGCCTGTATGTTAGGGGAGTCCTGGGCCGGCCTGGGGTGCCTTAAGGTACGGACAGTTACTCTGCCTGGGCTCCTCAGAATCTGCTGCGGGCTTCAGACCCTGTCAAGGTTAATTGAACTCAGCAGAGACTTGCTGGGGCCTCTAATTGCTCCTAATTTGCATCATGAATACCTATCAGTTTGCTATTTTGTAAACGTGTTCTCGAAGTGTAATTGTGCCTGAACAGCATAGTCAACACGTAGTAGCCCAGGGGTGGCCTCCCAGAAGGAATTGGGGTGCTGCCACCTGAGGAGGGGTGGGGTACTGGGGACCAGCAGGCTCTGACCTGAGTCGCTCAGACCCCTGGGCATTTGCTCATTCTTTCAT
Organism: Cavia porcellus; assembly: GCF_034190915.1. Classification (NCBI taxonomy): domain Eukaryota; kingdom Metazoa; phylum Chordata; class Mammalia; order Rodentia; family Caviidae; genus Cavia; species Cavia porcellus. The sequence goes on from NW_026947508.1 coordinate 1,952,883, forward strand.
TCCTTGGTTCGTTCATTGATCTTCACCGAGAGCCTGCTGTAGCCAGGAGAGGAGATCTCTTTGCTGGTGACACTCAGTGGGTGTGGGCAGTGACTGGTGGACGTCCAGTCACTGGGGGAGGGAGTGGCGGTGGAGGGAGAGTTGGTCTCCTTACGAGATGCCTGGGGGTGACCTTGGCCCTCTCCTCCTCTTTCATTCCCTCCCCCTAGGACCCCAAGATAACAGGCGCACAGGTGCCAGGTGTACCCTGAGGTCCTTAGGGAGACAGGCAAGGAGCTAGGGATGCACAGAGGGACTTGGACATCACCCTGGGTCACACCTATGTTCCCCAGTGGTACACTGCCCCCTTGAGGCCACTTCCTGGTATAGGAGCTGCCAGGCCAGAAGACATGGTCACTGCCCTAAAATGGGCATCACAAGAGTCCATGCTGGGAGGGAGCGACAGTCACACTGTGAGGAAGCCTGACAGTCCTCTGGGACAGCAGCTGGAAGGAGAGCCTGCCCTGGTGACATCCTGGGCTCTGTGTCCCTCCCCGAGCATCTGCCAGTGCTCACGTCAAGGCTGGATTCCCGTGGCGAGGAGCAGCCGGGGCCAGGCGTCCAGAGGGCTGCACGGCCCTGGTTGCCGTCTGCAGAGGGAGGCCTGAGCCGCGCACGCACAGCTCTTGGCATGCTCTCCAAGCATGGGGTGCCCCCAGATGCCACTGGGCTGGCGATGGGATGATGTGGCTAAAGAAAAGAATGTGACCAGACTCGGTTTGTCTTACGAACAGTGACACAATTTGCAAACCAAGAACAAGGCTTGGTGCAAGATCCGTTTGTGCGTGGAGCTTTGACCACCGCAATTTTGAGTCGCCAGTGCCCACGTGAAGGGTGGAACTGTTCAGCTGTGCACGGGCTAATTACCTGAGGAGGCCCCTGCTCTTCTGGGGCCTGAGCCCCGCCTCACGAATTGCCTTGGCCTGGCCTCACTTTGCTAGGCACAAACAACCCCTTCATTTCGAGATTAGCTCTTCACCCACCACGCAGTGTGCCGGGGAGCTCCGCGTTGGGGTGGGGATGGGAATCGGGGAGGGAGGCCGGCCCTCCGGGGTCCGGTGCAGCTGTGGGTGCAGCTGTGAGGCTGGTCTCCGGTCTCATCGGCCCCCAGCGGGTGGAGCTGTGCCCTCTCCCGCGGTCTGCAGGCCGCAGCAGCCAGTAGGCGCGTTCTCAGGTCAGAGGCGGTCCTTGAGGCCCCGCCCAAGCCCCGCCCCTGGGCGTGGTCACAGCGTGAGCGCTGTGCTTTGATCCGGGGTTTGTGACGACCTGTGCTCCGAGTCTATCTTTCCTACGGTTCCCAGAGGAAGTAGACTGCAATTGCCTCCCCTTCTTTGTTTAGAAGGTAACAATAGCTGCTAATTACGCCGTGTTTACTACATCTGAGCCTTGGCTCACGGGGTCTCTTTTAATCCTGTTAGGCGATGTGTGAATGGCACCTCCAGCCAGCAGGGGTTCAGTTAGTCTCCGTGCAAGCTGCCAGCACCTGAGCACGGAGCCCAGCGAGGATCTAGGATCCTCAGACTGAAAGCACACCCCTGAGCCCCCCAGCCCACCCCGGCAGCACGCAGCGCCCCTACCCGGCCAGGCAGCCGGCTGAGCGCCTTCCTACTCTGCAGAGGCGCGGTGAGGAAGGCTCGGGAAAGCTGCGCACACCAGCTCTCGGGGCTGGCCCCACGATGCATCCTTGAGTCCCTATCGCCTGTGCAGGATTCAGCAAGTTAAAAACAGCAGACTGTGTCTGCATTGCACAGCTGTGCGGGGACTGCTCGCCACCCAGCCCCTCGGGGTACTCAGCGTGGTTTGTTGCCCAGGTTTTTCCCCTTTCGAGATTCTAATTCTTTTTCTTTCCTCTTGCGTGATCTGTGGTTAGCACTCCTAAAATTCCTCCAGTCTGAATGTCACCGTGAAAAGTCCCAGGAATTTCATCTAAAAATTACCCTGAAATCATGCGATTCTGACCCAGCCATGTTCCTGCAAGTGGCAGGATTTCTGCTGTGTCCCCCGGTCCAGGGTGTCCCTGGGCTCCTCCGGGGTCTTGGGCTCTGCTGGCCTGGGTTTTGGAGCAGGGTGTGTAACCCCCGCTGGGGTGCAGCCTGGGGCTGTGTGTTTGGAGGAGGAGTGGGGAGGCACAGGCCTGTCCTCTCTGTCCCTCTTTCCACTGGAGAGAGGCTTACAACCTCCCAACCGTTTGGTGGTCCCCAGGGCAAACAGCTGAGCCAGCAGCCATGAGCAGCAGCGACCCCGGGGAATGCGCTCTGGAGCTGCCCCAGTACGCGGTGCCTTTCACAGCCGGGGCTCCTGGCAGCCCGTGCCCACAGGAGCCAGCGGGCAGCTGCTCTTGTCCAGGCCGGACACCCCCAGGGACACAGGCCAGCCGCCTCCAGCCAAGGCGAGCGCTGTTCTCCAGGTGTTGACACGGCTGAGTGGAGGAAAGTGTTGAAGCAGCAGACGTGTTAGAGACGCGGTTAGATGCTGCTTCGGAGCTGGGAGTGAACGGGCCTGGCTTCCGGCAGACGCTGGGTCCTGGCGCCCTGGTAGCTAGCTGCGTGTGCTGGCAGAGGTGACAGCGGCGGGCGGGGCTGGCCAGTCTCCCCCAGAGATGGTGCCTGAGTCTGAGCGGGTGGCAGGGAGGCAGAGAAGAGCCGTCACTGGCCTGCTGGGGAGGCCGCTGCAGGTGGCGCCTCCTGCTGCTCGGGCTGGAGCCTTTGTCAGAGGTTGCTGGGCCTCTGCACCCCAGGGCAGGGCGGGGCAGAAGGAGCAAAAGGGAGAGGAGAAGGAACACGGGGACACCGTGCACCTAACCTGCAGGCTCCATGTGCGATGCCCTCTCACCCTGAGGTTTGTGCCCCAAGGTAGCCCCGGCCTGAGCAGCCTGCTGCACCCTTGACTTTACATGCACCCCACATGGAGCCCCGGGTCGTCTGAGGCAGCCCTGGAGGACCCCGGCCCCCCTCCTCCCCGCTCCTCCTCCACCCCCTGAGCCCTGCCTGTGCATTCCCCACCCCAGCACTTTCAGGGCCACTGCTCCTAGCGACAGGAGGCTGGCAATAACAATAATTTATTGGGGGGATGTTGATAAAGCCCTGCTTATTGCAAACAGTAAATTAGAAGTGAGTACATCCACCTTTATTTCCCACCCGGGGACCAATAACCACTCTCGGTGAACTCGGAGGAGACGCGAACGGGATACAGAACAATCGTTCAGCCTCACCCGTCCTACCAGCAGCCTCGTAAAAATTAAGGAATCATTTTTCAAAGAGATAAGGGCTTTAGGGACACAAAAATCAAAACAACCAAATTGTTCCTACCCGGAGGAGGTACACGCGGGATGGGAAGGGATTTCTTTTCCCATTTTTAATTTACAAGAACCTTGTAAACTACAAATTAAAGGCGCGATAGCGATTCAGAAGACTTGATTCATTAAGCCTTTATTTACCCTTAATGCCTCCAAAGGAACATAATTTGCCCACCGAACATGAGTTACGGGCTCGGCGCCGACACGCCCCATGCACATCGCAGGCTCTCCTGGGTGGTGACGCTCCGCTGAGTGCTGGGGTCATCGTCCTGGGGCCAGGTCTGAGCGATTTGCTTCCCAGCCGTGGAACGGGTCCACGTCCCACATCCCGTGTCCCTCGCCCAGCCTGCTGACTCTACAGACACCGCGCCTGTTCGCAGTTTCTGTTACCCACGGCAGACTTCGGCCCAAATCTATGAACCTGAAAATTCCAGATGTGAGGAGCGGACACATTACAGACTGTGCTGGCTTCTGAGACTGGAGGGAAGCCCTCTGCCCGCCGGGTCCCCCAGCTGTGAGCCGCCGCTGTGTCCCGGCTGGCTGGGAGCTGTCTAGGTTGCCTGGGATGGGTGGTCCTCTTGGCTGTCACCTAAGTGAATGGTCCCCAAGCCCAAGAGTAGTGACGGTAAATGGTATCGGCGCTGTAGTGGGTCTGCTGCACGGCTGGCTGTTAGTCTTCTCTGGTGCCTCATTTATGGACTAAACTTCGTGGGTCGCAGAACCAGCCCTGACCCAGGCATGCACAGGGGTGCCGTGTTCAAGCTCGCGGGCCTGATAAGCATAAGTATGTTTTTCAGTGTGGGAGGGAAGGGACGGGCGTGATGGGGTGTGCTTTGATCCCCTTTTGTGCTGGTGTTGGGCGGAGGCAGGGCCTGGTCACTATGTCCCCTCCGTGTGTATGGGCACATTCTCGGTGTGACCTGAGTACTGTAACCAGTGTGAGCTGTGACCCTTTACTGCCCAGCCCCAGGCAGGACAGAAACCTGAACAGGCGCGGAGCCTGCAAAGACCCTGCTTCCAAAGGTCACGCATGGGTGGGCCCAGGAATCCCATGCCTCTTCTAGAGGACAGAGTTCAACACCTTACAGAGCTGGCCCCTGCTTCTGTCTAGCAAGACTTGGGGGGAACTGAGGCATGGAAGTGAGGTGTGAGGAGGGTACCGGGGGGAGGGGTGGTGGGTCGCTGGGAGGGAACCTGCTTTGCATGCTACTGCCCAGATGTCCTGTGAGGTGCATGTCCAATGCCATGGCCGATGGAGGGTCGGGGTGCTCAGGACAGGCTGGGAGATGCACGGACAGCCCTTGCGGCTGACAGTCTTCCCGAGCCATCAGAAACTGTCCCTGGTGGGTGGCCACGTGTGTCCAGTGTGCATGGGCTTCTGTCCTGTCTGCACTGAAGCTGGAGGACGAGTGACTTCCTCTCCCTGGGTGGCCGGGTGGTGCAGGCTCGGCCGATTTTTTTTTTTTTTAACCGGTACTGGGGATCGAACTCACAACTGCCTGCTTGCAAGGCAGGCGCTTATGCTGCTGAGCTAAATCCCCAGACCACCATTGTTGGTTATTAAGAGGGTCCCTTCATTAGGTATCTCCTTCACGCTTCATTAGCCCCTTTGTGGTTCCAGAGGATTTCAGGCATCACCAGGTGTGAGATAATTTATTTTATTAGGCAATCTGTTTTCTGGGTATAGTTTTAAAGGTCAGTTATTTAATATAAGCAGAGGGGTGCAGCGTGAAGATCTGGTTTTCCTGGGACAGAAGCCCTGAGCTTTGCTGTGATTTGGGAAAGAGCCAAGACCCCGGGGCAGGATTGGAGCTGGGGTGGGTGCACCCTCATCAGGCCAGGGCACCCAACAGTGAGAGGTGGCGGTGACCACAGAGGAGAAAATGGGCTGGCGGGAGGTGGCGGGCTCTCTGTGGTCGAGGCTGTGGGAGTGGAGGAAGGTGCAGAGCCGATCTTGCCCAGGACACTGAGATCTGCTGGGCCCTTTGTGCCTTGTGAATAATGAATAAAAACACACGGTGAATATTTAACCAGAAGAAACACACTCCCAGCCAAAAACAGCTGTCAGGGATCGCTTTCATCTGTGCGTACAGCAAGTTGCCTTTGGGGCTGGGAAAGGACGCCTGGCTGCATGCTGCGTCCCTTGCTGGGGTGGGTTCGAGTGCAGCCCGGTGCTCTGACTCCTGACTGGCTGCTTTCCGGGGGAGAGGGATGCTCTTCAGCCTGGATCCTGCCTGACAAGTGTGGCGAGATGGCTCTCTGGGGATTAATACTGACAAGGCACAGGACTATGTAACTGTGGGTGAGCACAGTCACCAAAGGCACAGCCTCACTATGTGTGGGGAGCTCCGAGCCAGCGATCTGCTCTCCTCCTGAGCATGAAGTGAGCATTGCTCCCGGGGTACAGCGGAGGAAACGGCCCTGAACTCAGGCTCTCGGATCACCCGTGCAGCTGGGCTGTCGTGCTGCTGTCTACATGGCAGCCTGCCGCCTCTGCAGGGGCTGGGCGTGGACCACTGGCTGCAGAACTGCCAGTCTCGGGAAGCTGGACACAGTCACCCCCAGCCCCCGTAGATCCATACTCAGCGCACTACAGGGACAGATAAACTAGGGGAGAACAGTGTTTCCCCGCGTTGCCTGGGGACTGTATCGTGGTTTACCAATCCCGACGCTCTTGTTGGGCAGGAACTATGAGCCTGGGCTGACCGCCGTGAGCAGAAATGAATGGGTGCCCTTATTCCTGGGTTACGCGGTTAAATCAATTAGCGGGTTATTGTTTATGCTGGCAAACATTTGTGCTCGCTCTCCCTTTTGTTGGTGGTGTAATCTGTTCCAAGCTCCCAGAGATGAACCCCTGGTTTGAAAGTGGGTCATCAGAAAATAACGGCAGGGAAGCAAATAGAAATACAAACGGCACTGCTGGAGTCACTTCAGCAGGGTAAACAGTGCGCGGGGTCAGCGGGCTACAGACGACGGTACCCGGCAGGGTTGTGAGCTGCGATGTGTGCACACAGCCAAGGAGAAGAGCTCCCAGAGTGCAGCAGGGGACCTCAGAAAGCGGGACCTCTGCGAGCGACTGCTTCTTGTCCCCAGGCTGCATTTCCTCCAGGCACAGTGACAGTGACCTGGGAGATTGCAGAAGGGCAGAGAGATGGCTCTGGTCACTCCAGTGAGCTGCTCCTGACAAAGTCTAATTACATTTCCTGGCACAAAACTGATCGCACGGTGCAGCTGGTGAGTCCGAGGTGGAGCTGGGGCGCTGGGCTGCGCGAGGACGTGGGTGGACCGAGCGGCTTCCACTTCCCTCCATGAAGCCGGAGGATGGAGCTCAGGCGAACACGAGGAGGAGGCACGGGCAGGAGAAGCTCTTCAGGTTCCTCCTCTCACCCGGAGGCTGTGTCACCCGGTGGCCACCCGTGATGCAGTGACTGCCTGAGAGGATGTCACTGGGACGGGGTTTCCTGACTCGAGTTTACTCTCCTAGCGCAAGATGATTTTCTCCCCCAGAGACTGATGTGCACACTGGACATGGTTGCCCTACAGTGGGACAGTCCCCATGGTGGGAACAAAGGCTCAGTTCTCTTAGGCTTTTACCCAGAGGGACACCCACATCCCCAGCCTCGAGCCCCGATGTTCATGTGCTCTGGAGTGGCTCAGTGAGGAGCACACGCTTCTGTCCCTGCAGACTGAGCATCTCGGCACCCCAAAGGATGGCCAGGACCTCCCGTCCCCAGTAAGAAGGGGTAGGGTAACCCAGATGTGGATTTCTATGGTCACAGTTGTCCTCATCAAGCCGGTGCAGGGCCCTGTGGATGTCACCAATGCCATGTAGCCCTCAGCGTCACTGCCAAGGTCTCCACATGCCGTGCACAGCTTCATCTGAGTGCTCTGAGCTCGTGGCCATGTACAAGGAGAATTTGCATGTACTCGAGGCCTGCTGGCTGGCTTGGCACCAATGTCTCTGGAATTTGACATCTTGATGCCCCGAGGAAGCATTTATTTGGTGCCTATCTGTGGCTGGCACTATCTTGGTTATTCTTCTGTTGGCGCTGAGACAAAATACCTGACACCTAAAATGAAGGAAGGAAAGGTTTATTTAGCTCACCGTTTGTGGAGGTTTCAGTCCATAATCAGCTGGCTCCAAGGCGGGGTGGCAGGGCACAGGGCAGCAGTTCAAGGCAGCAGAAGACAGCAAAAGCAGCCAGAGCAAGGGAGCAAGCCCCTTCTCCTCCCTTATACAGTAAGCAGGCTGTGCGCCTTATGCAGGTGTAGCGCTCACACCATCTGCGTGCCCTCCTCTTGCACAGGCTGAGGATGTCTACAAAGTGAGGACCCAGGCCCCCGCTGAGTCACTTAAACTACAATGAACAACACCCTAGAGCAGTAAGCTCTACCCCCAGGATGGAGAGCTGCTCAGTTCCTCAGCTAAGCTTCTGGACTTCTCAAGCTCCCTCAGCCGGCCCGCAGGACTGGTGGCTTTGGAGGGCTGGCAGCGCTGAGGACTGAACGACGTAGTTTACAAGCTGCAGGAGGATGTCTGTGGGATTCCAAGACCCTGACGGAGTGCGCGCAGGACTCGGTGAGGGAAAGGTGATGATCGATTTCTGATGCAGAGGCGAAATGGAGCCTGGGTGCAACCCACAACAGCTACTTTTGTTTAGGGGGAGCTGACTGAGGCCGGGCACTTGGCAGGCAGCTTTGTACAGTGTGTGAGGAACAGCTTCGGCGCATGTGTTAGAAATCCTCAAGTAACACTGGCTTTAGTATGTCTAAGGTTAAAGAGTGGACGGTTCTGAGCTGCTTCAGGGGTTCGAGCATTCTTAGGGTCCCTCATATTTCCTCTATGTCATATGAACCTTCCATTCTTAAAGTAATCTCAATATGGATGCTGGAGCTCCAGCCATCACATTTTTATTCTACCCTAAGGAAAAAAGTGTAGTGGAGGACGAAAGGGTGATGCAGCTCCATGTAAGGGGCTTTCCTGGAAATCCTAATTCTTTGACCACCGAGGCTGTGGCTGTTGCAGTCTTCTGGACTGGATGACAGCCTTCAATAGACTTCTTTCCTCTGCACAGTGGCTGAGACTACGGAAATAAGTCATTGCACTTCAGCTGTCTTCTGAGTGCTCTGGACCACTCTGGGAGCCTAAGGTCATGGAGTAGCTGGGTCTCGACACCCCTGGGCCTCTCCTGCACTTGTGCGTGGCCATCCTTCTCTATGTGTCATGTCTGGATTCCCCTCTGTGATGGGACACGGGTGTGTCGGGTGAGGTCCCCTCTAATGACCTCACTTAACTGAGCGAATCACATCTGCGACCCCGAGGAACCTGGAGTTCTGAGGTCCTGTTGGTGAGGGTCATGGTGCATGACTTTGGGTTAAGAGTGGGTCCTGTGTGACTTCTGTCCCAGGCACACTCATGGAGCACCAGAGGTCATGGAGGGCTTGGGTCCCGGCTCTCCTGCTCAGTGCCTGGATCAATAGCAGGTGCCAGGACTGTGCAGGCTGAGGATCAGCCCCAGGGCTGCATCTTCTGGGCTCTGGGCATCTGTGGCACAGCGGTGGGCATTAGGGTCTCCCAGGGGTGAGCCCTCCATATTCCCTGTGCCACCCCAGCGGGTCTTTCCTGCCCTCCGTGGTGGCAGCCAGCTCTCCCTCTCATGGATTCCAGCCCTGGGAGAGGCTGGGCCACAGGAGAGATGCACGAGTGAGGGCAGAGGGCCAAGCCATTTACCCACAGTCCCTCAGTGACTCCTGAGCATGGCATGCCCTGAGCGTGGCATGCAGGTCACCTGTGGGTGACTGGAGTCTAAGCATGGGACAAGTGTATGCTTCCTAGTAAGAGTCCACCCTGTGGGACCTCCCATGAGCTCATGCCCTGCAGGGTGGGGCAAGAACCTCGGCTCCCTGGCTGGAGGTGTGACATCTGCTGTCCCAGGACTGTCTGGCTCACATGTCACCCTCCAAGGATGACGGGCTTGAAACCGGCCATCTAGGTGACATGATGTGGTGCCCAGGGAGGGGGAGCCTGCAGTCAGCACACAGAGGCTTCAAGGTCTGTGGGGACAAGGAGGAAAGTGTCTCTGTCTCTCTGGGGCTTGGGCTGCCTGTGCTCTCTGGCTTGATGACAGATAGAGGCCTTGTGGACGAAACGTCAGGACGCAGGCAGCCGAAGCCCTGCAAAGGCAGAGGGGGCCCCATAAGATGCTGGGAAACTCAGTACAGAGCAGGAGAGGGTGTCCGCAAAGAGGTCACTTGTGAATGTGACACTCTGTGCACAGGATCCACGAGCGTGGGGCCCAGGAGCCCATCCTGGCCCCTGCTTCCCACAGGGCATCCCTCTGGCCACCACCTGGCCTGAGGGCTTTGTGGGCTGAGCGGTATTTACTTTGGAGCAAGATGACTTCAGCCCCAAACTGGACCCCCAGCACAGGGCCTCCAGAGGAACGAGGCAGGGGCAGCAGTGTCTCCTAGAGGGGGGAGAAGGACCCCAAGTTCTCCTCTTCCCATGCAGATAGGGTGTGGGACTCTCAGGCAAACCCACAGGCCTCCCAGGCTCTCAGAGGGTGCCAGGGTGGCAGTTCCAGGTCTGACAGCATGATAGAGGGCGGAGGGGGCACTCTGGGTGGCAGGGAGGGGTGCCAGTTCCAGGGTCTGCAGGGCAGACTGCTGGTCCCCATCACCCTCCCTGCAGCCTTCTGCCTGCCAGGAGCAAGGCCAGGCTGTGTCCCTGTGCTGGGTGTGCAGCCCTGACCCTGGCCCCTCCCTCCCTCCTGTGAGATACGGGGTCCAAGGTGAGCCTGTCTCCTGACCATGGCTGGTGGCCCATGTGAGGCCATTGAATCACTTCCTGTGAGCCTTAGGTTTGGAGGGGGGCAGGGGCATTTGGACTGGCATCTCTTGGAGGAGCTGAAGCAGCACACTCTGGAAGTGTTAGAAGGAACGTAGCTTCTTCCATGAGGGTGGGGCACAGAGCTCAAAGCAAGGAGGGGAGTAGAGGGGAGGGGAGAGGAGGGGAGGGGAGAGGAGGGGAGAGGAGGGTTAGGGTTAGGGTTAGGGTATGGAGCAGCTGGCCGGATGCATGTCAGGGCGGGCAGGGAGGTCGCGAGCCCACTTGCAAGAGGCGGGAGTCCAGGAGAGGACCCGGGTCAGCCTGTACGGGTCCCTGCAGTGTGAGACATAACCCTAGAACCAGGGCTCTGTGGAGTTCATGTGGAAAGGGTGGAGCGAGCCCGGGGGAAAGACAGCCGCTCCCTGGGGGAAGTCTCCTTCAGCACCAGGGACAGCGCCGGCCTCTGCGTGACTGGGGTCTCACGCTTGGCTGTCTGGGCTGTGACAATTTGGAACCCTTGATTACCAATCTGGCAGTGACCTTCAGGATAATACAAGCCAGCTCTTCAATTTTACAGATGAGGAAGCTGAGCAGAAACGGCGAGGTGGTTTTCTCTGGGTCATGGGTTTGGTCTACACTAAGACAGGGACTAAATTCCGGCAGCTAAGGACCCCATATGTCTCCTGTCTCATTATGACAATGGAAGAGGCACGTGCTGTCCCTCCTGCCGAAGCCACCAGACTCCTGCTCATGGCGGGGAGCAGAGCCGCTGCCTGCGGCCTGTGTACAGGCCCTGCAGCTGGTCTGTGGGTGGCAGCACTGCCAGGACCACTAGGCTCTGCTCACTCGTAGCCTGGAGTCCCCATTCCCTGCACCTGGCCACGACAGCTGCTTTGAGGACTTAATGGCACACACACATGCACACATACACATACACACACACACACACACATGCACTCACACGCAGTGACACACACACACACACACACACAGTCAGTCACCTTCCACTGCAGAGGATCTGGCTAACTTTCCCAAGGACTCAGGCCACGGAAAGGCCCTGGGCTCGGTGTGGTGTCACTCTCAGGCTCCTAAGTCCCTGTTCCCGTTTCTGTTTCTCTCTGCTGTCCACACCTTGGTGTCCACCTGCTCGTCCCCGGGCTGTCTCTGTTCCACTGCTGGCCCTGCTCCATGCGGGTATGTTTACCGCAGGGAGTGTGCTGCTCCCTACTTCTTAGCCGCAGCCTCTTCTGTCCTGCCAGTCTCAGGAGCGCTGCCTGTGCTGGTGGGGAATTTCTACCACGGCTGCTTTGCGGTGAGCAGGTCGTGGTGCTGGACCCCTGGTGCGAGTGTCTGGAAATGCTTTCCCAGAAGTGTGGACTTTTCCTGGTTCCTCGTGGGCGGGTGGTTTTGGACCATGTGTTGGATATTTGGGTACTGTGTTCCGGGGTTCTGGTCTTAGCTGGAGTGCATGTGTAGTGCTGGTTTTCTTTTTTTTGTGCTAATCACTAGGCTGTTGGGCTCCTTATGCTCAGGCCCTGGGTGACATCTGGCCTTCTGAGGGTTGTGGTTCAATGCCAGCTTCATTCTCAGAGTTTCGGGCCTGTCCTTCCTGTCCACTCCCAGAGGCCAGTGCAGGACCCAGGTTTGTCTGTCACTCAGCTCTCTCGCATGACTTTTTCACACCATTAGGACAAGATCCTCGAATACAGCCTGGGAATAAGCCCAGCATCACTGTCCCCAGCTCTCCCCGTCTCCCTGGGATTCCCGGACTCTCTGAGCTCCCCTGTGACTCTGCGGCCTGAGAGTTGGAGCCTTCATAAACCTGCTCTGCCATGGCACCCCACACTCACCCTGCCGGCAGCCCAGAGGGCGAGGACAGGGAGGAGCAGGGCAGGGGACGGGTGTCCCACCCTTGGAGGAGCATGCATCTCCATCCCTCGAGCATGAGGCACCGAGAGGCCCTGGCTGTGCCATGTGGCCTGGGACTGCCTTCCCGCTCTGGCCCTTCACTGTGAGGGTGGAGGGCCTGGGCTCGGGGCTTTGCCTAAGGAGCTTTCAGTTTGGGTTCCAGAAGGAAAAAGAAGGCACTTGGAGCCCTGCAGAGCCTGGCAGAAGGAGCAGCACCCCGCCAATCCGCGGCCCTTGAGCGGAGGAGGAAGCAGCCACCCGCCCGTGCCGGAGTTGTTTCTCTCTGCTGCTGAGAAGCTGGCGATTACCCTCATTTCCAGCATAACTGATGGCCAGAGGGGACCGCAGACGCTCGCCAGGGGCTCTTCTGACAAAAGTACTTGAAAACGCCATCACACACCAGGAAAATATTCTATTATTTTTAAATACTATTACTGCTAATAAGAGTCTAACAGCTTCCACTTCACTGTAATTTAATTAGCAATCACATGGGTTTGGGTGCGTGAGACCTGATTTAATGATGTCACTGTGTGATTCGGGGACTTACTGCTGCAAAGCGCAGGAGACAGCACGGGGCTGGGCATCTGGGTTCCTGTGCACTAAGCCAGGGGTACTTGGGATCTCGCTGGCTCTGGAGCTGTGGCCGGCCGCGTCCTTTGCTTGGCCTGGGGCCTGGGCTGTGGCTCTGTCCCAGGACCCTTCATCACTGCCTCCTCCTTGGAGCACCCCACTGCCGGCCCTCTCCAGCCGCCAGGTGGTTCTGGTTGGGCTGAGTCGAGTCTGCAGAGGATTCATTTCTGGCTTCTCTTGGTGTTGGGAAGCCAGGCCTCTGAGCCCATGGAGGAAGCCACACGAAGCCAGGCAGGCGTCTCTAGGGCTGGGTCAGACACAGGCACACATAGCTTTCGGGAGAGAGAGAAAGCCTCTGGCACATCTGTGTGGTGCTCTTAGGTCTCCAGGGCATGGGGACACCACTTGATCATCTGTAAAGTCCTGCTCAGGTGAGCGAGGCTGGCATCCCTCACCTGAAGAGCAGCCGAGAAAGGAGCCCTGCAGATGCCCGGGTGAGCCCGACCCTGAGCTCCTGCAGGCTGCCACCCGCAAGGGGAGTGATGGAACCCAGGCATCTTCTTGCCAGTGGACTTGACCTCCAGCTTCCTGCAGCTGACTTCAGGGACTGATGTTCTGAATCTGAGTTTGTGCCCACATCTGTGGCCCACTGCAGTCTCAGGAGGATACGTCCAGCTGCACAGCTGATTCCCAGCCTGTGGGAATGAGGGACGGCCTGGGAAGGGGACCAGCTTGGGAGCCATGGCCTCTCTTCTGAGGCTTGGGGCTCCCTTGGGGCTCTCTATGAAGAAGGAACAGGAGGACCCTACACCTCTGCATGGGGCAGGAAGAAGTGGCCACGGCCTCTAGACCAGAGGTGCCACAGAGGGGGGACCCTGAGGCTGTGTAGCCCAGAACCTCAGCACGGGAAAGGCGAGAAGCCAGCTGCAGTCAGGCTCAGTCATGTGTAGCTTGCAGTGCCAGGGACACTTTCTCTGAGGATGGAGTGGAGTGGGCAGCCCTGGGCATTGTCTGGTCACCTGATCCTCCTCCTGAGGCCAATGTGCAGCCTGGCTCAGGCACTGCCTCCTCCCTGAACCTCACAGACCTGGCGTGCTTGTGGACAAAGGCAGCTGTGACATATTGGGGGCGGCCAGGCTGGCATTCATGGAGCTTTGGCATCCAGATGGCCCTGAAATTGTTGATCAAAGCTGCCCAATTAGGCAGTGGCCTTGTTGGGGTGATTAATTAAGGGGAAGCACTGGGCTGAGGGGCCAGGTGTGAGGGCACTGAGTGCCTCCCTCGCAGGGCACGGGCCAGGTGGTCCTCCCCATGACTGCTGCTGGCCTTAACTTTGTGGCTTTCAGGGTGAACCCCTGGAGGTGTTTCCTTGGCTCTGATTCCAGGGTGGTGGCATGTGGGCATCGTGTGTCCATGCCCAGCCTCACACCCTGTCCAGCAGCTCTCTCCCCAGCAGGAGGGATGAAGGAGTGAGGAGTGACCCTCTACCCAGCGAGGGCAGCAGGATGCAGTGCTGACCTGAGGACCCTGTCCAGGATCTGGGACCTTCAAAGACTCAGCGCAAGAAGCAGAGACACAGAACCCCACCCATGGCCCCGGAAATCAGGGCAGCTAACTCAGTTCAGCTGCTGCCACGGGCAAGGGAGTCCTGGCTCAGTACTGGGACTTCTGTGGATCCTTGGCTTCTGGGTCCCACCCCATGTGGGTGACCAGAGCAGAGGCCACGGGGAGAACAGCAGGCCCTCCTGTGGTGGTTTTTCTGGCCCCTGGCTGAGCATCGCTGGCCTGTCAAGGTTCAGAGACATTTCCCAAATGTCATTTGTGGCTGTGAATCGCTCGGGCCTGAGATCACAGGCTGAGCGCAGGTGGACGGGTGTAACATGAGACGGGGAGGACCCTGGGGCTCCTGGAGCACCCTTGCTTGGCTTGCCTTGGGGGCACAAGCAGCCCTGAGAGCCCGGGAGTCAGCTTCTGCAGCTGCTATGAGGAGGAAGCCCAACCGGACAGCTGAAAACAGCCAAGATGCCTCCTCCCCAGCCTGAAGCCGGAGCCGAGGTCCAGAGCTGAGGTCAGTGTCTGCGGGTGTGGCCCCTCCAGGCCTCCGTGGGTCCATCTGTTTTTGCCTCTCTCCAGCTTCTGGTGGCCGACCGTCCTTGCACCTCCTCAGCCTGTGGATGTGTCACCCTCATCACGAGCCCCCTGCACACGTGTCTCTGCCCTGACCCTGCATCTCTGTCTCCTTATAGGGGCACCACATGTCTGGGGCGGGGGCCAGCGTGAATTCAGTGTTACCTCATCTTCGTTAGCCAGTCCTGTCTTCAAAGACCCTGTTCCCAAACAAGGCCACATTCTGAGTCCCTGGAGCGGGGAGTTGGGGGACCCAGTTCAGCCCAGTGTGGGGCGCCAGGGTCAGGGTGGGGAAGCAGCCCCGAGTGCAGGACTCCACCCTCAGGACTCCACACGATCCTGGGCCCAGGCTTGGGCTCCACCCTCTTGCTGGTGGCCCTGTCCTTAGGCCTCAGCGGCGGGGGCCTGGGTGAGAACGGGTCCTCCTCTCTCTGCTGTGATGGCAGTGGCTCCGGGGCAGCTCCTCACCTCAGCTGGTGTTTGGATCTCATCGAAGGCTCCTCTTTGGACCGCAGTGGGGGTCATCAGTGACCAATTCTCATGGAAAGTGGTGCTCGCTGTAAACCATGCCTGGACTTTAAAGTTCGCCACTCTGGCATTTACTATCCCAGTGAGCTTCTTGAATGGAGGATCACAGACCAGTGCTTCTGCCTCCACCAGGTGGCCCCGTGCTCCCTCATTCCAGACACTTAGCAAGGAATTGGGGGCGGGAGGAACCCAGGGGCACAGGTGAACAGGTGCGGCCTGGCAACTGTGGAGCCAGCCATGGACAGAAGCTGCCCTCAGGTTTTCAGTGTGAAGTGTCCATGCCCACAGGCTTGGCGGGTTTCCCCAGAGATTCCTGGGTGACGTCCCCAGAGACCAGTATGCAGGGACAGACAGGGACTCTGGGTTCAAACTCGGTGACTACAAGAAGTCCTGATGGCTGTGAGTGGGTGGAAGAGGACCAGAGGGGCAATGCTCTCCAGGCCTCTCTCTCGATCCCCAGTGGCTAGGTGATCCAGATCCCAGCAGGCTGCTGCCCCCTCACATTCTGTGGCTCTCGTGATGTGCAGCTGGCGAGTGCAAGTCTAGCTCAAGAGGCGTGTCCTGTGGGCTCTGCGTCTCCTGGGTGACCGACAGCCGATATACTGGAGAGAATATTGGTTCTTCATGGTGATGGGGAGACACCACGTATCTGCAGGGAGTCGTAACTGACGGCCAGGCAGGAGCAACGCCACTGCGAAAGACGAGTCTTTGTAGTTCTCTTAGCACATAGATGCTGTGTTTGTGCCAGGCTGAGGGCACCAGCCCTCCTCAGGATAGTGCCAGGCTACCCTACTGTGTGCAGCAGCTGCCTTGTGCTCCCGAGGGCCTGGCACGTTTGCGTTTCTGGGATTGTCCTCTCTGGTATGGAGCAGAGGAGGGAACGTCAGCTGCCTGAGGTCAAACCAAGCTGCTAGAGAGTCAGACTGGCCCTACTAAGAGAGGCTGGGGGAGAAGGGACCATGGGCTGGGCCTGAGCTAGGGACCCCCACCAGCTCATTTGGGCAGGGAGATTCCAGGCTGGGGCAGGCATGGCTGGGTGGGAGGAGGGACACCCCACCCAAGGACACCCCGAGCCCTGGGTGCTCAGCAGTTTTTGGAACACAGATAGGCTGGGGTTGAGGAGTGTGGCCAGCTCGGCTTGGGCCCTGTCTCCTCCCTCGGGAGCAGGTGCATCTTCAGGACCCCACCCCTGCTATGATCCTGGATCACAACCAGATCTCTCCAGCTCTTGCTGACTGGCTGCTGATCGAAGGTGTCTGTGAATTTGTAAAGATGATTTAGGGGAAAATCACGGATGCCCTGGTCTGCTGTGACCCTCTCCTAGCCCACCTACTATGGAAACAAGGACCCTGCCTCCTTCCTGTGGGAAAGCACAGTCCTTCCAGCTCAGGTGCAGCCTGTGACCTCCAGAGACAGGTCAGGGCTCTGTGTCCCACAGCTTCACTCAGGCTGTCACAGATGCCCAGCCAAGTGTCCCTTCTAGGCTCTCATTTTCCTTTCAAAGACTGGACAGAATGAGTAACGTATGCAGAGCTTTCTACAATGGCTAAAGGCATGAGATATACAAAAAGAAATAAGAACCAGGTGAAAAGGAAATGTGTCCTGCACGGAGAAGGCAGTGGCTGCCCAGCTGACGGCTAGTGACTTTAATACCCTCCTCTGATGTCATGGCTAGGCTGTCCTATCAAAATCCTGCTCTCCTGCTGGGATTCTCTGATTGGTTCTAGGTGTGGGGCGTGGCTGCTGTTCTGTGCCTGTGTCCTGGCCATGACTGAGGGATCATCCCCGCCTAACCCTGACCCTAACCCTAATCTACTGCTTCAGTGCCTGCTTAGGAGAATGTTACAGGTGAAAGACGGCAACAGACCATGTAGTCTAGTGCCCCAGAGGGACTAGATGTACCCAATAGTAAAAAATGCAATAAAATAAAATACAAAATAAAATCGCACACCTGTGACCCTAGAATTAGGTGATGGATGCAGGTAGAATAGTTTTCCATCATCCTGGGCTACATAACAAGTTCAAGGCCAGCCTAGGTGACACTGCAAGACATTGTCTCAAAACACAAAGCAAAACAGAGTTTAAATCTGGGTGTGCTCCAGCCAATCTGGGAAATGGGGCTGTCCAAGCTCTCGCCATTTCCTTTGCTAGCGGGCTTTCCAGAGCCTTTCCATCAGTGCTCACAGACCCCCTGACTGCAGAATGTACCTGTGGGAGGGGCCAAGAGGCTCATAAGGTCTGGAGGTGCCGGTGGGGCCAAGTTCCCTTTTGTTTTTTGTTCATTCACTCAATGCTCAGTCTCTGAGGACCCCAGGAACCGTGTGCCCTGGCTCCTGCCCTCCGTCCATAGTGGGCGCTGACCATGAGCTTCAGGTTGCCGGGAGATGAAGCCCAGGCAAGGCCGAGCCTGTGACTCCAGTCTGCAGGTGCAGAGGGCGGTGAGGTCCTCTGCCTGGATCCGTGCAAACACTCGAGGCAGACAGGTGTGTCCTTGCTTGTCACACTGCTTCCAAGCCCACGTCGGCTGGGGGCGGTGGGAGCCCTGGTCTCTGAGCAGCCAGGGATGTGACCTGATTTACACTTACCAGTCTCCTGGCCCTTGGGTGGAGCTGCTCATTTCTGGATTTCTGCTTTCAGAGCACGGTTTGACCTTGACCCTGCCACTGCCCCCGGGGACACGGGGATGTGTGAGTTAGAGACTGGATTCTTCTGCTTCACAGGCTGCCCCCAGGATCTTCGGGAGATATATGGAGAGCCTGGGCTTAAGTGACACCTCGAGATGGCACAGATGGGGCTTTGGGGCATTCTCTGTGTGAGACAAGGAACAAAGAGAATATTGGAGACCGCAGTGCGTGCTGGGACCATTTGCTCAGGAGGACCACATTTGTCACATCCACTGCAGGGAGTATGGGACCGCGTGACTGGGTCTGCTAATGGGAGGTGACCGGAGGGCTGGGGAGCTTCCGATGGGACAGTCACCTGCTCATGGCCCAGGGCCGCCCATTCTTGTTGATCTTTTGGTCATCAAGAAATACCTTTCCTGTGGCAAGCTCAGGGTGTGGCACTTTTGTTACAGCAGCTGTGACCGTTGCCCGGTGTCGGGCTGTGTCCCTACGCCCTCCCGTTCCAAGGACATCCCAGAGCTCCCTCAAGTGGAGCAGCAGTGCCTGTGGGGTGCAGCACACACCCTGCCGGGTCTGAAGCATCTCCATGCCAGGGTCTCAGGGATCGTGTGGACATGAGGGGAGAGGTCACTCTCCTTACTGCTTATGAAGCAGAGAAGCCCCTGAGTGTTCAGCGCAGCTGCAGCTGTCAGGGCCCCGCTGCAGGGGCAGGGCTGGGGCGGGATGTTGGGTGCTCTGACTTCCGGAGCCTTAGACTGAGGGCCCACGTGGATGCCCGCAGCTGCCGTGTTCCACTGTCACTTTAGGCCTGTGGAATCGGCACAGGCTTGGCATGAGACAGATTAAAGTTTTGCCTTTTGAAACTTTGGAAAAAAATTTCCAATAATTTGGAACCGGATTTGACTGAATCTATGGATGTGGAACCCATGTTCATGGAAGGTTGACTGTATGTCTATCTGGTTTACTCTAAATTTTACCTAAAAGAAGTTTATAGAGACAAAAATTTTAAGAGAATCATTAGCAGAGCTCCCAAACCTTTTCAGACATTCACAGGTCTTGGGTGGATGACTGGGTGGCCACTGGAAGGTGCAGCCTGGAGGAGGGGGCTGGGCTCAGGTATACAGGTGGGGAGAGGGGGGCGGGGCTCAGATGTGCAGGTGAGGAGAGGTGGGTGGGGTTTAGATGTGCAGGTGGGGAGAGGGAGCGAAGCTGAGGTGTGCAGGTGGGGAGGGGGCGGGGCTGAGTTTGCAGGTGGGGAGGGGGCGGGGCTGAGGAGTGCAGGTGGAGAGAGGGGTTTGGGCTCAGGTTGTGCAGGTGGGGAGGAGGAAGACACTCACCTGAGTTAGTGCTAGTAGCAATGTGATCGCCTCCCTCAGGCCAGGGTTCCCAGCCCTTGTGTTCTCAAAAACCAGGAGTGTCCTTCAAACGGAATGAGTTCCCTGAGAGCTCTGTTCCTGTGGGTTATCTCTGTGGATATTTACCTCATTAAAGACAAGCTGGGAGACATTGAAAACTCATGAGTTGTTAATCCACTTAAGAACAGCAATAAGCTCAGTTACAGTTACCTTACATAGCGAGTTTTAAGAAGAATAATTTTATAAAGCTCCCCTCCCCTGCTTTTTTACCTTTTAGGAAATGTGTTTAATGTTTGCTCAGTGAAGACAGCTGGATTCTCAGAACCACATCCGGATCCAATCTGTCACAATGTGCTGTTGTGTTTGAAGTATAGGAAGAGAATGTGGCTCCCCACAGATCCGGAGTTGGAAAACAGATGAGTATTTTGAGTGTTTTTCTAGCTTTTAAAGGAGTGATTGTAAGCTTTCTGCTTTGACAGAAAACAAGTCAACAAGGGGCTGGTTTTTAAAGGTCACCTGCGATGCGGGACGGGAAGTTTCAGATAACTTTTCCTCTTTTGGTCCATAAAGATCCGTCCTTCAGATGGACTTCTTCCCCCGCGCCACCCCGTGGGTTGGGTCCGGCCAGGCTGTGCATGTCTGTCCCCCTGCTCTTCACGGTTCTACCCGTGTCACTAATATCACACTCGCTGATCACGCCACCTGCTGGTCAGGAGTTCTGGGCAGCTGCCAGGCTCATGCTGGGGGTCATGTGTCCCCAGATCTCACGTTTGCTGGGAAGCCAGGTCTCCGTGATTGGCTACAAGCACTGCGGTGTTCGGAACAGAAACTTGGCTCCGCACGTTTTGTGGCAATGTTGGCAGTGCCCAGGTCTGAATGACAGCCTTTGTCTCAGCCGTGCCTACCCATGTCGTGTCCCTCCAGCTCTGCCTGAGATCCATGCTCACCTTGGTTTGTAACCGGTCCACTGCTCCCGTTTGAGGATTTTAAGTGAATAGTTCTGCGCTGCTCTGTGCCCTGTGCCCTGTGCCCTCTTCTGCTGTACGTGGATGTCCCTGTCACAGCAGATACCCTGCGGGTTGGTGGTGGGGCTCTGCCCTCCAGGCTGAGGGGGCCAGGAGGAGGGGGCCTCTTCCAGCCTGTGGCTTCAGCATCTGCCACAAGAAGCTTCGTGGCTGCTTCTACCCAGAAGAGGGCTGCAGGGCTTCACACAGAGATGGGGCACCCTGGTAGGAAGGGCTCCGTGCCGCGTCTGCTCCTGTGGGAGGACCGCCCCGCCTCCCTGTGCAGTGAGGGAGCCCGTGGTCTGCCCTCCTGCCTGCCTGGACAGCTGGGCGCTTTGTGGCTCAGTCCTTCCTGGGAGGAGGTTGGTGCTCAGCCGCTCAGACTGGCCACCCCAGCCCGTGGCCACTCTCTCCCGCTGAGCGCCATCCCTTCTGTGCCTGCCATTGTCATCCATGTCCCTGTTGGTCCTGACTGTGTGCCTGACTATGTGCCTGTCTGAGGAGCAGCTCAGGTCTCTCCTCCTGCACCTGCTGGATGGCCATGTGGGTGACATGTGGCTCTCCCGTCTGGAGTTTCCATCTGCCCCAGGGGGAGCTCCTTCTCCCTTCTGGGCCTCAGTTTACCCTCTCTGTGTGGGAGGAGTCAGCTGACAACTGGTGGGTGGGTCCCGCTGTCCCTGTCAGATCATGGAGCTGCCTGGTGAGTCATACAGCGGGGATTCAGAGTGTCCTGTGAGTGCTGCTGGCTGTGAGTGTCCTGTCGGGCGGTGCTGCCTCTCTCTGTCTCTCAGAGTATTTATTTTGGTTTACACTCTGGCAGTTAAGCTAGGTTGCATCAACTTGAATGGCTTGGGAGCCGCTTGGAGGATCAGCCGCTTGGAGGGCCACTTCTAGGTGGTCATGGAGACATGATCTTGGGTGCTATACGCAGTCTCCAGCCCCTTCTCTCTGGTGCTGTCCCCTGCTCTGCGTCCTGGCCTTTCTGAATTAGCACCCCTTGTCCTCCACACTCTTCCACCATGATGCTTCTAAGTCAGCCGACCATGGACTGAACCCCTGATACCCTGAGCCAAACTAGACCTGTCCTGCTTTAAGCTAAGGAGTCAGGAGTTGAGTTAGGAAATGCATACTTCCAGCACCTGCCTTCCTGGGGCTGCTTGAACACAGGCCCCTGAGCTGCCAGGACTGCAGTCCCACAGGGGCTCTGCTCTGCTGCAGTGAAGACCCAAGCTGCAGTGCTCCAGGGAGGGTGAGTGGCTGTCCCTATGGTCACCATGCTGACTGTGTGTGGTCAGGCCACACCTATCCATTTAGCACAGAGGCCTGAGGCTGCCTGGATTCTCCTGGAAGCTCACCTGGGTGCCCTGTGCCACGGGGCACTCCTGTCCCCTTCTCTGCATGGGAGCCAGTCAGGTTTAGCCTGGCCTTTGTGGATGTGGGAGTCTGGTCATCACTCAGGGGCCAGACCCTGTCCTGGCTGGATTTCCGGGGTGCAGAGGAAGATCAGTGCCCGGGAAGTAATGGTCCCCAGCAGCATACACTGTGGCCAGCACTGAGGCCATGGACACCAGAGGTTGGGTGGCCTGAAATCATTCAGGACCCTTGAAATGCAGGTTCTCAGGACTCAGCCCAGACATGTGGGGGCCCCAGGCTTTAGGTGGGTCTGGGAATCTCCACATCTGGGTGACCGGAAGCAGGCAGGCACACTGCCCTAGGGGGCTGACCTGGAGTAGGGCACTGACCACTACGGTGTCTGTATCTGCCCAACTTGCATCTTTGCTGCGGCCAGCGTTCCTGCTCCTGTGGCTTCCCTTGTGTAGGTTCAGAGGATGCCCAGGCTGTGCCTTCTGCCCCCTGGCTGACCTCTTTGGCACGCTTTTGGGTTTTGTGTTCTAGCAGGAGAGGAGGCAGGCACCGTCTGAGAGATGGGAGCATGTGTTTATGTCAGATCTCTGCTGCTCATGGACGGCCTTCCCTGGGGACTCCTGTGCCCAGTGCTCTGGGGATGCGATGCTGTCCCTTCCCTCTGCTCCGCATATGCTGAGCACGTCCTGCCTGTGCAGGAGATGCCCGTTGAGATGGAGAAAGAGTCCACAGGAGCCCGGGGCCTCACCGCCTGGCAGCCCGCTGAGGGAGGGTTGGCTTCCCAGCTGCCCCGCTGCCCCCCTGCCCAGCTGCTGCCTGGACCCCTGCCGTTGCTCCTCTCCTAAACAAGCCCTGTTCGAGGTTTCCCTGCTGTCCGAAGAGAGGTCAGGGACGGAGCTGCTTCCAAGCACAGAGCTGGGGTCTAGGGTGCATCTCCAGCACAGGGATTTGCTCCTGTCTGTGAGTCTCCCCTGCCTGGCCCCTCAGAACACACTGCGGCCCACTGGTGGCTACACCTGCGGTCCAAGGCTGCGGGCCGCTGGGAGGGGACAGCTCCTATGGCTGCTACCTCCTCCAGTTTCCATCGGCGATGGCCACAGTGACCTTGTCCCCTGCACCAGGGTGAGCTCCACACTCCTCCTCGAGGCTGGCTGCTTTTTGAGGTCCTCAGCCCTGGAGACCCCTTTTCTCATGTGTTTGGGAGGACGTGGCACAGAGAGGA
Source organism: Cavia porcellus (assembly GCF_034190915.1). NCBI lineage: Eukaryota > Metazoa > Chordata > Mammalia > Rodentia > Caviidae > Cavia > Cavia porcellus. Next base: position 1,975,749 of record NW_026947508.1, read on the forward strand.
AGAGGGGAGAGGTCACCGGCTGCCTTTGCTGCTCAGGAATCTTCCCAGAGCCTTGGGAAAAGTGCTTTTCCTGGATGCAGGGATTCTCCGGACAGGGAAATGCTGTCCTCCTTTAGATTTTCCAGAGCCACTCTTTCCCTTCCCTCTGCTCATCCATGTGCTCAGAAGGCCCAAGTTTCACGGGATTACTGTAAACCCAGGGCCCTTGCCTGCCTCTGATCCTGGAGCTCGAGACTGGCTCATGGCTCAGTCCCGAGGCCGCGTGGGTTCTCTAGGGGAGGCCGAGCATCCTGGACCTGCAGCGAGGCAAAGCCTCCAGGTTGAGGCTCCCCAGGGTGTGCGCAGCACCTCCTCAGCTGCCCTCTCCCCGTCCCTTCCCCCCTCTCTCCCTGGGTCCTGCCCTGGCCTGAGCCATTTTCTGAGGGTGCTCTTTGCCATCCAGAAGGATCCTTCCAGAAGTTTGGCTCCAGGAAGCTCTGCCCACGGAAAGCATGTTGGGGTCCCCAGCTCTCCGAGCCGGGTGCAGATCAGTCCATGTTTCCAAGGCTCCCTTTCCCCCTTCTGTCATCTGAAGCTGGGCTACATGTATCCCTGCTCTGCCCAGATGTGGCCTCCAGCTCTCTGAGATGAGCTGGAGCCTCCTGAACCCGAGGGGGACCCAGGGACACGGAGTCCATCCCTGTGGCTGAGCAAGGCCTCGGCGCTGCGGAAGGGGCGTTAATGCTCATGTTGTGTGGGGAAAACAGCCTGGGAGAGAGGCTCGCCTGCAATTTCATGTAACTAAATGTCATCCCACGCCGCCCGGAGGGTCGGGGCTGGGCCGAGAGGGATGAGGGGGATTGTACAACCTGGCTCATCACCCTCAGCTCCTATTTATCATAAAATCATTTACAGCACCATAAAACGTGTTAATATGGGCAGCTGGTGATGTATGTCTTTGATTTAGGAGCTGACATTTCTGTCCAGTGGCTGCTCAGCGTGGGGCCTGAAGCCCCGGGCAGAGACAGCAGAAGTAATCACACCCACCTCGGTGGTTGCTGGTGGTGACCAGCTGGGCTCACAGGCCTCTCTGCGGGGAGCCTGCAGGGGTGAGGTGGGGGAGTGCAGTGCCTCTGGGTGCTCAGCATGTGGGGCGGGGCCGGATCCCATGCAGCTACTGAGGGCCAGGCTGAGTGGAAGGCTGGGCCGACTGACCTGCCTTCCTCTCCTAGGAAGTGGACTTACAATTTAAATAATGAGACAAGCCCAGTGTGACCCCCTCAGAGGGCGCTGGCTGCAGTCAGAGCACAACTATCTCAACACACTCTTTATTGAGCACCTGCTATGTGCCTGGGCCAAAGGAAGCCGTGTGCAAGCCGTGGACTATGCTCCTGGCCACAGAATTGGGCCTCCTTCCAGATGGGTCGAGGGCAGATGGGAGAGGAAAGGGTGCAGGGGGTGTCTGCAGCCCTCTGCCCCACCTTCCGCCAGTGCTCACACGTCTCCTGAGTTCCTGTCCCTCAAAGGGGTGAGTCAGCCACTTGGAAAGGCCCACTGCAGACAAATGACCCGGAAACATGGACACAGCGTCTAGGTGGCTTTGGGACTAGAGGATCCCCACAAACTTGGGTCTCCATTTGCGGGAAATTTACTCCTAAGAAGCTCGCCCTCTCTATCTCCCCACTTGCCTTCCGCTCCTCTCCAGGCTGGTTCTCCACCCTTACCACGGGCTTGTTTTTGTTAATTTGAAAGGTAAACGCCAATGCCCCGTGGAACTCTGTCCCCCACCCCAGTTTATTAAAAAAGTTAAAGGCCTCGCAAATCATTTCTACGGGCAATTAAATGCCCTGGTGTGCACACGGGGGCTCAGCTGGCAGAGGCTCCAGGCTGGATCGGGTCTGTTTCCCGGGTGCACCCGCCCCCATCCCCACTGGACCCCCAGCCACGCCCTGGGACCCCGAGATAAGCGTTTCCATACATCAATCTCAGGAGGAGTGCGGTTTATATTCTGGGCACCGAGCATTTTTATTTGCCAATATTTTTTGGTCTCCGTGAGAACTGTCGGTTCATAACTTTCATTATTGCGCAGTGTTATTTACAGATCCCGGCGTCAGGGAAACCAGCTGGGGGAATATTTGTTCGCACGGCCCAGGCCCCCGCCTCCCCCGAAAGCTCTACATAAACTTTCCGCCAAATCTGAAGGCCAACATCCATCAGGCTCCGGCACGAGTGTGAGGTGGAGAGGCGGTTTCATTCTCGTTTTCGGAACATTTCCTCTTCAGTTTGCAGTGTCCAGCCTCCTCCCGAAGGACCCACCAGGGTGGACCCCAGACATCATTTCCAGATGGGCGGCTCCAGGGCCATTCTGCTGCTGTGTCCATGGGCAACCTGGCCCAGCTACTCCAGCTCCTCGGGGGCCTCCCATTCAAAGAGGGTCATGTCCATCAGGGTCATGCAGAGATTATCAGCTTTAAACCCAGTGTGGAAGCCAGCGCCCCAACAGCGTGTTTCCCAAGGTGTAGATGGATTCACATGGGCAGTCTTACAAGACCCCAGTGTAAGCCATCCATGTGATCTCTGAGCTGCACATAAAACAGAACAGGCTGAGAGATGGGGACTTGCCCTGAACATCCGAGATGTATGGCCACACTGGTCGCGTGATCCCCACGGGGACTGCAGCTGACTGTCCCTGTGTAGCAGCTGTGGGTGGACAGCTGACCTTGCCATCTCTGGGGTGAGCCTCCTCCTGCATCCCGAGTCCACTCCAGAGGCAGCTCAGCTGGCCCCATGATCCCTCGCCCTCCCCCACCTGGAGACCCGGTGGCACAGGGACAGGAAGCCCACTCCTGACGTGAGAACCAACTCGGGGTTCTGGGGAGACTGTCTCACACACACGGGGTGCACTGTGGGCAGGATGTGGAGTGTGGGGGTGGGACACACATGGAACTCAGCACAGTGAGCGATGTGAGGAGGAGCCTGCTCCGTAGGGGTGGGGGTGGCCCTCCAGTGGGGCTCCTGGACAAGCGCTGGGCACCGCCCCATCTTTCCTCTGTTCACAGCAGTGTGAATGGCACACCCTGCCCTCATCCCGCTTTCAGGCCCCAGCAAGATTTCCCCAGAGGAGCAGGGCTGCTTCCTGACCTGACCTGCTGAGGAGGGTGGGCCCCTGAGGGAACTCTCAGGACGAGGAGGTGCAGGGGCCCCAGGGGAGCTGAGACCTGCTGGAGCCCCTTCTGTGCTGCTGTCCGTCACTCAGAGGGGCAGCTGACAGCAGGTGGCGCTGCCCTGGGGCCCCTGGTGTGGGTGAGGGAGATCCCCCCCCCCATGGGGGGCCGGGTCCAGTGTCATCGAGGATTCTCCGAGGGTGGGGTTTCTGGTGCAGGTGGGGGCTCCCTCAGGGATGGCTGGGCCCTGGCTGGGCTGCCCTAGGCTTGCTGCTGTCGTACAGGGTCGGAGGCCAGGCGCAGAGTAGGAAGCTCTGTGGTGAGTCCGCCGGCCCTGGCAATGCGGGGCCCATGCTCACACAAGCTTTGCTCCCAAGATTGTTTCGAGATAATAGTGCGACTTCTATGAGTGAGACTTCTAGGAGGTTCCATTCGGGGTGGACAGGATGGAGAAGGAGAAGGAGGCGTCCTCCCGGCCGGTCACCGTGGACGAGGTGTCTGTCTGTGGTAACTGTTTCTGGATGCTCCAAGGTGGGGAGCCCTTGTGCGCCAGGGCTCACACACCACCTGTGCTTTGACAGCACGGTGGGAGGTGTGGGGGTGCTGTGCCATTAGCCCCACAAGTCCCTGCTCCGTGGCATCGTCTGGGAGGGGTCACCCCACGAGGCCTGTGGGCAGAGGACGGCGGCTCTTGGCTCTGCTCCCGTTCCCCTGTACCAGCTTGCTCTCTGCCCCTTGTCCCTGGCGTCTTCTGCCCACATGTCCATCGGGCACCCTCTCCCTCCCCTAGTTCCTGCGTCCTCTTAGCTCAGGTCGGGTTTGGGGGCGGCATCTGCCTTTAGAGCAAAGCACAGCCTTGGCGGTGTGGAGTGGGCATCAGGTTCCCACGGAGCCAGGCTGCGCCACCTGGCCCCCTTCGGGCCCCACCTCCAGGGCTGGCTCCCCGGCTCCTTGTGCTTCCTCGGGAGCTGAGATGAATGGAGACAGAGGAATGGGCACAGGCAGTGGGGGTGGTGGCCAGGGTTGGGGCCACCTCCCCTTCCCTGTGTCCTGCAGGGAGGCCGGGCGCCCTCCCCGCCGCCTCTTCCTCGTGGCTTTCCTGTCTTGAAACCTCCAGCCCTGGCCGGATTCCACCTCATGCTCTTTCTCGAGGCTGCTGACCCTGGAGCAACTCATGAGAAGCCACTCCGAGGTGCCTATTTGGAAGGAATTTTTCATTTTGTTGGCTTGACAGGTTTTAGAGGTTCCTGCTCACCCCCAAAGGTGACCTTGTCCTGGGGGTTTCCAGCAGCCGGGGACACCCTTCCTCCCTCTTTCCCTGGACAGCAGTTTGGTGGCTGGGGACAGGAGGAGGCAGGAAGAGCAGTGGGAAAACCTGTAGTGGGGAGGCCAGGCCGGGAGGGCAGCCCTGCAGCGGCCAAGCCGGAGGGCTCTGGGTTCCAGTTCGGGCACTTGTGGAAGAAACGCCACTGTCATTCTGTCCTCACTGTGACCTGCGCCGGAGCTGCAGACGGTGGTCTCCACGTGCTGGAAGCCCTGGAGGATTCTGCTTGCAGGAGACCAGGCTTTGGGGTCGCGGGTTCTGGGAATACGGGACGCAGGGAGGGTAGCTCAGGGCAGGAAGGGTCTCTGTCACCAGCACTAAGGACTGGATGCAGACATCTTTCCAGAGAGGAGAGAAGGTAGCACACTGTTTTCTTTTTTATTATAGCAGCTTTATTGAGATAAAATTCACGTACTGTAGTATCTACCCATTTAACCTGTGCATTTTACCGGTTGCAGAGCCTCTGTAGAGCTGGGAAACTGTCACCACAATCCATTTCAGAGTATTTTCTTTGCCTCCAAAGAATCGTCGCACCTCTCAGCGTCACCCAAGGTTTCTCCCAAATCCCTGGCAGCGGCGCCAAGCATGGAGTGTCCATCTCCATGGACTGCCGTTCCGGTTCTGGATGCGCATCTCAGGCTGTCCTGGCTGCCGTGACCCAGCTCCTCACAGAGAAAGGTGTGACAGCCGGGTTTATTCCCCCCGGGCCTGCAGGCAGCAGGGCGGGGCCCAGTGGCGGCTGTGTGGACTGCACCTTCTCTCCATCTTGCTGTGGCCTCCCTTATGAAGACAGGGATGTCATTCACAAGGGGACAGCCTGAGTCAAGGAACAAAAAGCGTGAACCAGAAAAGAGGAAAGTACTCACCGCTGTTGAAGATGAAACTCAGTGTCCAGAGATGCTGTAGCTAAGGACAAACAGGGGTCACGGGCTGGGCACCAGGTACCGGTGGTGCCAGAGCTGGCGGATGTGGTGCCCAGTCTTAATGACCCTTCAGACCTGGCCTTGAGGCAAATGACCGCCAGGAAGGGTCAGCTCCGAGGAGAGGAGTGTGCAGGACTGCGATCAGCAGTGTGCGAAGTGAACAGAAACGGAGGTGACTCGTGGTCTCAGGGCTGGGGAGAAAGTACCGTCCTGCACCGCCTAGAGGTGCTGAGAACCTGGAAAGAGCCACTCCAGGCTTGCAGCCCCTGCGGCTCCGCAGAGCACCTTTTCGAGGCCTGGAGTCACCTGGTGTCCTCCCAGCAGCCCCAGCGTGTGATACCACCTTGCTGCCCGCTGTGACGTCATTCAAGCTCTACCTCAGGGCCTCTGACCACAGCCTGGGTGCCTCAGGATGCTGGGGCTGGAAGTCCGAGGTCAAGGCGACATTGTAAAGGCCAAGGGACTGTCTTGGGCTCCTGTGCGTCTCAGCCCGAGGACATGGTTCTGGCTTCAACATAGGAACCTGAGGGGTCACTTCCTGCCTGTAGGCCATGCCTACAAACATTATTTAAAAAAAAAAAAAATCAATGCGCTGCTCCCACTCTAACAGTGAGGCCCGGGAGGAGAGTAATTTATCAGGACATGAGTTTCAGCGTGCATCTGCCTGGCGGAGGGAGATGTTTGCAGACTGGAACGGTCGTGTTGTTTTAACTCCCAACACTCCACAGGGCACGGCTGTCACTGCGTGTTCCTCCTAAGTGACGAGCCTCGTGTGGAAGGCTCCGGGCGGAGAGGGAAGGACCGGCTTCACTCCTCGGGCTCAGCACTGGGAGGACCTGGTCCACGGCACGCAGAGTGGGGCCGGGGACAGTGCGGGGGGGGGGGTGGTGGCCTCGGCAGAGCTCGGTTCTGGGCGGTTTCCCTTCTCCTGCAGCCCCTGTCAGGGCCGCCACCCCTGGCAAGCCCAGACAGGGTGGAGGACCCCTGCACGACTATCCCTGAGTAAAGGGCAGTAGTCTCCAGCTCAGCTACACCTGCGCTGTCTCCGTGTACTGATGTGTACAGAGCTGGCCCGGCCCCTTCTTTATCCCCTCGATGGGCTCTAAGCGATGTACACAGGGCTGGCGGAGGTGCTGAAGTGTACTCTTTGAAGCCAGGTGACAGTCACTGTTTTCCTGCCCTGTGACTCCCAAAAGCCGTGTTGAGCCAGGTAGGATAAGAAGCCACCACTCCCCACTGTCAGCTGGGATCTAGCCTCGAGATAAGAGGCTGTGACTTCCCAGGGCACAAAACCACACACATCATAGTGAAGCACTGGTCCTGAAACATTAGATGCCACCTCAGCTGTGTCATGCAGGTGGCTCTCTCTGCATGTCCATCCCCACTGTATCGCAGAGGTGGTCTCAGGCCCCCACCCCGCCCAGCTCACTGTTCTCACGTACTTCCCGCCTGCTCTCACATCCCTGAGCCATGCCCTTCCTCAGAAATTACTAAAACCTGGCTGGGCCCTGGTCAAGGACTTTGCTCAGGTCAGCTCTCATCCTGGCTGGGCTTAGGACCCCGTGGCTGCCCATGACTGTAAATATGCCTTAGTGTGTCTTCTTGCTGTGAGTTGTGGTGCAAGAGGCAGATTGGGATGAATTTGTTAGAATTCCACAGGAATCCTTTTCCACAGGATTACAGATGTAAACTTCCCGGGCTGAGATGAGGACCAGGAAGGGCTCTCTCTAGTTCCCGGAATGGAGGCTGGGGGTCTGGCAGAGCCCATCCAGGGCACACACCCTCCTGGAGACAGGAGAGAGGCTGGCATGGAGGCACTCAGCTCCCTGGGCGGCTGTTGGGGGCACCAGGCCCTGTTAGGTCTGGAGGGGGAGGCCCCCAACCTAGCCAGCTCTGAGCTCCAGGGGGGTCCACAGTCCCTCTGTCTCCAGGCTGCAGACTCCATGAAGGTTGGCAGCGAGCGGCCAGGCTTCTCTGGGGCCTGTGTCCTGCACAGGCCCATCATCGCGGGCCCATGGATGTCCCTGTGGCAGTGTGGGTCAGGGCTGGGAAGGGCATTTGCATGTCCCGCTGAGGCCACAGAAGCCCTGGGCATGGCCACCCTAACTTCTTTACATGCTGGGAAGTGGGGGCCACCATGGGACTCCCAATGCCATCACAGGGCTAGGGACAGAAGGTGACCCCTAGTCTGGTCATACCCCTCTTCCCCTGTCTTTCCTGCTTCCTGCCTACCTGAAGTCACCCATAGGCCCTGGCCAGGCACTGCATGGCTCCCAGCTGATCTTGGAGTCCCAGCTGAGGTCTTAGACACCCACAGCAGGGCCCGTGCGGCACCTGTCCAGATCCCCAGGTCTTCAACAGAAGGTGTTCCCGGATCGGACCCTGGCTGCAGTCAGGACAGGAAGCCCTGCTGTCCCCTGTTCCCGTGCCTGCGGCCCTGCCTCCCAGCGGTGGGCTCAGGAGCGTCCTCCTGACTCTCCCTAGGCCTTCGAGGCACAGAGTGCTCTTGAGGCTGGGGGGCTGCCCCACCCCAGCTCCAGAGATGCCAGAGCTGGGAACAGGACAGGGGTCGGGTCTGAGCCAGCCTTGCATGGCCAGAGGACTGGGGGGCTCAGGAAGGGTGTGGGCAGTTCAGAGAGATGGGGTCACCTTCCTGCACTTACCCACTTGACAGCACTGAGGGGCTTGATGCAGGATGTGGGGCAGAGCACGGCTTAGCCCACCCTGTGGCTGCAGACCTGTGAGTGCTCAGCTCCCGGGCAGGGCACTGCCCTCTCGAGTTGTCCATCCTCACTTCCTCTTGGGGCGCTGCTCCCTGGGCCCTGGTACCTCTAGCTATCTCCTTAAAGAAGGATTCCCCACCTCCAGAAAATGGGGCCCAGAGCCTCAAGGGCAAGTCAAGGTCACCAGGGCAGAAGGCCATCTTCCTACAGAAGAGGCTGTCTGTGGTCTGGGGGTGGGGGGATGCTGACAAGAGGGCTGGGATCCTGCTCTGGTTCCTCCCATGTCACCTTTTTGGGCTTGGGGGTCCCATTGCCCCAGGACCTGGGGTGTTGTTCCCTTCCCCAGCCAGCTCTGAGTCCCCCCCACCTCCACAGCGCAAGTTCATTTCCTGGTATCCTCCCCCCAACATCTCTTGTGTCTCAGCTCCAGTTCTGGGTGCGGGATCCCATGTCCCGGATGAGTACAGGGTGCTGCTGCTCAGCGTTGCCTGGTGCCCCGAGGGACCCTTGCCTGGGGAGGGAGCAGGCTGTAGAAGCACCTGGTCTTACTGGGTGCAGCCAGGCCCTCTCTAGGGGCAGCGGGCACTTTGCCGCCCTCCTAGTCATCCTGCTATTCTACCAGCAGAGTCCTCCATTCTTTCCCTGCTGCCCAGAGAGTGGAAATCTGTGGCCTCTCAGTGGGCTGACTTCACACGCTGGGCTTGAGGGGCTCAAGTGCTTTGTGAAAGCTGGGATAGCTCTTTGTGGAAATAGCCTCTTTTCTGTTTCTTTCCGGCTCACTCTGGTTCCCAAAGGTTTCAGGCCATTGACCCCCTGGGAGAAGGAAGCTGCTGGCAGAGCCTTGAAATGACAGCGGGGCGGGGGGCGGGGGGGGAAGGTAGCCACAGCCTCTTGCAGCTGAGGACGGTGCAGACCAAACAGCAGGGCAGACATGCGTGTGCTGGGTTGTGTATATGTGTGCATATGAGTGCATATGTGTGCACTTGTATGTGACCACTGTGTGTGCATGCATACGATGTGTATGCATTTGCAAATGTACAGCAAACACATGTACACACACATGTGAAGACTGGTATGCATGTGTGCACACATGCACACATGTGAATGAGCATGTGTGTGCACACATCATACAAGCACCTTGGATTCTTTCACGTTTGTCTCTGATTCTGCATGCATTTGTATGTGAACATTGCATGCATGTATCCATATATACCCAGTGACAGCAGCAGGTATACACCACACACACATGTGCACATGAGTGTGTGCATAGATGTCTGGTGATTCCAGGGGAAGACCTGGAAAACTCTCTTTGCTCCTGGCTTTAAAAACACCAGCACAGGCAGCTGTCAGGGTAGAGCGAGCCCTGCCCGCTGGGCATCAGTCCTCTAGGGGCATCATCTAGGAGCATCTTCCAGGGCTGGGGCATGGCTGAGGGCTGTCATCATCACTCTGCTTCACAGAGTCCTTATCCAAGCCACAGTCTTTAAGGCCACAGGCTTAATGTGATTATTCTGCAGTACTGAGAAGATGGCCTATCTCATGAGAACCCTGCTGCCCACAGGTTATTGCAAAACAAACCAAATCCCTCTTTTGCTCTCCATTAGATCTGAGATGCACGGATGGTGCTCCCATGGTTTATGGGCGAGGGAAGTTTACATTTGGCTCCTTTCAGAGAGCATGGATGTAGCTGTTTCATAACAGGCAGTACTGCGCCAAGAGTTGCCGGGTGATTTAAACCTTCAAAACTGTAACTGAGAGACTTGAACTAAATACACTGGGGCTCACGATGTACAACCTCTGACCCTCTGGTCAGCAAGGGGTTGAGTAGAAGTGTGAGGAATAAGACAGTGTGTCTTCTACTCCACGGCTAAACGGCCATGTGAGCTGTGGTCTTTCTCAGCATCTGAGGTGATGCACGGTGAGGTGCCTTCCACGCAGGATTTGGTATCAGCCATGTAACCAGACTTGCTCCTTGCACAGACATTCCCTTCTCAAGTTAAACCTCTGCTTTTGAGCTTAGGTGTGGAGATTCATGGCCATTGGCTTTGCAGCCTTTGAGTGATTGCTGTATTCAGAGAAAGTGAGTCAGTTAGGCGTCTTTGGACCTCAGTTCATCCAATTTGAGCTGCCTGGGCCCTTGCAGGAGGTGCCAGAATGAGGCACGCCCCACCCTGCTCCAGGGTTGCCTCGTGGGTACTCAGAGGGGGACAGGCTGTCAGTCTCAGCACTGTAAGGAGACGGGGCTATGCTGATGGCTGGATGGCTGCTGAGGTCTGAATGCCAATCTGGCCACATGCCTGGTGGGTGCCCTTGGCCCAGTTATTTACTAACACATGCCCCAGTTTTCTCATTGAAGTCCCTGTCCCTGTGTCTTAGGGTGGTTGGTAAAAAGAGATGAGTAACGAAATATTAGGCACTTTAAATCCATCCAGGCAGTTAGCTTTGCTAACTGATGCTGATGCTGCTTTATAGTTGTCATGGTATCATCACCACTGTTGTCACCATTGTTATCAGCACCATCACCACCATCAAGATCATCACCACCACCATCACCATCACCATCACCACCATCACCATCACCATCACCACCATCACCATCACCATCACCACCACCACCACCACCATCACCATCACCATCACCACCACCACCACCATCACCACCACCACCACCACCATCACCATCACCATCATCATCACCATCACCACCACCACCATCACCACCATCACCATCACCACCACCATCACCACCACCACCATCACCATCACCATCACCACCACCACCATCACCACCACCACCATCACCATCACCATCACCACCACCACCATCACCATCACCACCACCATCACCATCACCACCATCATCATCACCACCATCAGCACCACCATCACCACCACCATGACCACCATCACCCCCATCCCCATCTCCATCCTGATTGTCAATGATACGTCACTGTAGAGAGGTTTGATAAGCTCTGACAATCAGACTGGATGCCCTAAAGACAATAGCACCAGTTCTGCCATTATGTGCCTTTCCCACCCCTGCTTCACAGGCAGGGAGCTGATGCATGGAGAGGCTGTGGGATGCCCTCCCGGCCCCCAAGTCACAGAGGAGCCAGGATTCACAGCTGGAAGGTCTCGATCCAGCTCAATCCTGCAAATGTTGATTCCCAGAGCAGGAGGGCTGTGCAGCCTGGCTGCTAAGGGCTCAGGTGCTGGCAAGATGCTCCAGGTAAGCGACTCAAAGTCGTGATTTTATGGACGACGCTCACTCAGAGAGCAAATCCCCAAGCAGAAAGGGAGCTGGGTCATGCATTTTGAAATGGTCACAGATTAGCACACAGAGCTCCAAGTGTCTGGAAGAGAGCTGACTCTTACAGAAGAACGATGGGGCTCCCTTTCCAACTCTGGATCGCTGTTGGCGGCTGGGCCAAGGCCTGGCCCGGCTGCGCAGCCTGTGAAGTGGCTCTCAGGGCACAGATGGCTGGCTGTGGGCAATCGCTGTTCTAACGCTTGTCTAAGTGTTTCTCATCTGATCCTTCTCTTAGTGGAGCGTTGAGAGATGTGACGAGTGAAAGCTCCCTCTAGGGCCGCAAACTCCAGGAAAGATAAAGCAATTCTTGGCCCTGATGTGAGATGAATCCTCTTCCCCCTCATTATAAAACACCTATTATCTCCCTTTATCTCCAAGTGAATGCGTTATTTCAATTTAAGAGTGCATGAGAAATGCGCCTCAATATAATAAAAGGACCAGAGATTTGCTATTTAATGTCAGGATGACAGATGCTTCAATTAGGCCAACAGGACTGTTTCTCCCCAAAATAGATAAAGATGAAAATTTTATAAGATTGTGCTGTTTGTGTTTATGGTAGAGTACTATTATAAGCATTCATTACAATATAAATTAAAATAAAACTCTTATTTCAATAGCAGCCAACCATCTTGCTAATAATTTTGCAACTCAGAGCCAGAGTTTATTAAAGCCCTAGGTCCCCTCACCTGGGCACAGGGTTCTTCCGGGGTCAGCGGCGTGGACATCTGGGTAACAAACCTCACGTGCCCTTTCCCTGGAGAGGAACAAGGCATGATTTGAAGCTATCATTTGGTGAAAGCTTGTGGAGACATTTTTTCCATATAAAACTTGTGTTATTCTTGGTGCAGATTTGGGGTGTTGGACAGAGTTAATCAGGGAGTGACTTCAGAGGTAACTGGTGGGGATCTGTGAAGTTTGGGGGCTCTGCCGCTTGTCTGCTCCCATCCTCGGCAGGTGGGCCTGGCTGGGGGTGAGTGTGTCCCACCATGTGGGGACACACAGGCCACTTCCACGGCACCTGGGCTGGAGGGGCTCAAGGTGGTACCTTCCCCACGCCACCCTCCTCGCCTCGAGACAGACACCCGTGCTGGTGACGGGCCAGGCACCCTTTCCAAAGCCCCGTGTCCAGCCAGTCTTCCGCTCTTCATTTTAGGGCCCTGCATCCTCCAAGCAGAATGGGGACACGCTGTTTGCTCTTGTTAGGGCCGACGCCGCAGGGAAAGAGACCCCAAGGACTCAACTCTTGGTGAGGGAAAAAAGTTTATTTCCATGCGCATGGGGTCCCTCAGGCAAACGTGTGCGGAGGGGCCCCGAGGGGAATCTGTGCAGGGTTTTTAAAGGTATAAGCAGGAGGCAAGCAAGTTTACAGAAGCAAATCGCATTGGTTAATTTTGAACGGCGCAGGACTTGGCTAACGCTGATTTGAGGGTCTGGGGCTGAGTAACCATGGAGACCGAGGGTCTTGGGTTGACCTTAGAGTGCCAGGTGCCCCCTGGTCCTGTTTATGCAGTACATTCTTTTGCTTATCTCTATCTTTACAGAGAACAGAACATCTAGTGGTTAATGACTAGCAGAGACATTCCTTTCTGCCCTGCTCTGATTATCTCCTGGGAAAGGTTTAGGGAGTGAAACATTCCTTATAGCTCTGTTCTATAGCTCGGGGGGGGGGGTTACATTACAAACGGGGAGTCGATTCTCTCACTCTAACTGGAAGATGCACCAGCTCCATAGAGCATTTGGAATTCTATAGCCAAATGTCGGGCTCCAGGAAAACGCTGGTAGAAATAATACGAAGCGTCTCCTGGCAAAAATGCGTGGAAGTAGTGCACCTCAAAAAATATAGGGGGGCCAGCAACAAATGAGGGGCAAGAAGTATGTCAGCACGGGTGACTGTGGTAGAGTTGTGGTCTGGAGCATTGGGCTGGGTGAGACCTGGGGCCGTGGGTGGGTGGCAGGGAGCCCGGCCTGTTATGAGGGGCTGTGACCCCGGGACAGGAAGGACCGCTCAGCTCATGCCCAGGGAGGGCATAGGAGCTCGTCTATGCCCAGATGGGGGCACATAACTGGGAAGTGGGAGCTCCGCTCTTCTCCCGGGAATCTAGAGTCTGAGCTTCTGACACCCCAGGAGTCTGCATGTGAAAATGGATAAATCTACCTGCAGCAGACACTGTGCCTTTACAGGCATCTTCGGAGCCTTGAAGTTGGGGTTTGTTTCCCCGGGGCTTTGGATCTGGTTTTGGTTTTAGAAGCTCTGTGTCTGCTATGACCGCAGGGCGTCTCCCCTCGGGGAGCTGTCTCCAGCTTGAGTCTGGCTTCATCTGGGTCCTCCTAGAGACCTGCACCACATACCTGTCCCTGGGCCGTGGGCCCCCCTTGTCCCTGTCCTGGGTCCCCAAATCTGTTACTGCACCTCTGGCTGGCAGCAGCCCCAGGTGCATGGCTGATTCCCCACAAGGACCTCTCTGCTAACTCTCAGCCTGGGACTCCTCCCAAGCCTTACTCAGAAACCCACTTCGAATGAATTAAAACAATTCCGAAACAAATGTAGCGGAGAACACTTTTCATCCAGTGAAGAGTTTAAGCTCGAATAGCTGCCTGCAGACATTTCCCCGCCTGCCCTGCCGCCTCCTCCTCCCCAGCAGGGCCAACACGGGAGGCGGGTCACTGCTCCAAAACAAAGGACTTTAATAACGAAGATTTATCACTCTGAGGGCTTCTGCTCCAACTGTCAGGCCCCGTGGGAGGCAGGGGTGGCTGGGTTCCTAACGCTCCCCTTCCATGTGAGATACAGAGAGAGCAGGACTGCAGCAGGAAGACAATGGAGCCAGACAGGGGCAGGGAAAGGAGGGAGGGAGAGACAGCTGGCTGTGTGGGTGGAGCCCTCGGGGTCCTAGGCTCCAAGGGATGACAAAAGGCCCCCACCTGTGCTCCAGCTGCACCTGCGCTGGAGAAGACAGGATGAGGGAGCCAGGGGAGTCCCCGCTCGCCCCGCCTCCCGTTCTTTTCCTAGAAAGCAGCTGGCTCTGCAGCTCAGCCCATGTTGCAAGGCTCCCACTTGGTGGAGAAATCGCAGGCACCGTGCCCCTGGCTGAAGGTGCAGGTCACCGGGTGGGGCTGAGCCCAGCTCCGTCAGGTACCTGGTACAGGTGGTGCAGCCAACCCGATGGTTCCTCCGAACCCTTCCTCACTTCCGTACAACACATGAATGACAGCCAGAGCCCCACTGGGCCGGCCAAGTGTGCCTGGGCAGGAGCGGTGTCCCATGTCTAGGGTGAGCCCCAGGCTGCTGGCCGTGCGTGAGGTGTCAAGTAGCAGTGTGGCTCTCCTGGCATAGCCTCGTCTCCTCTCAGGGAAGCCAGCCTTGATGGGGTGCAGCTCTGCCACGTCCACCAGGACAGTGAATAGAGCCTCCAGTACCCCAGTTTACCTGGAACTGGGGGGTCCTGGAATGCAAAGGTTTTGCTGGTGAAATCAGAAGGCCCGTGGCAGATGGAGGTGTCGGTCATGGCAGTGGTGAGGGCGAAGTGGAGCTGCCCAGCTCTACCTGAGCTCACTCGGGGCCAGAGGAGGGTCCTGAGTGGACAGCAGAAAACAAGGGGCCTGCCCAAGAGGCCACCGGTGCTTGTGGACATTTGATCTCACCCATCACCAATCACTAAGGGTTCTTCTGCTTGATCTAGGTAGAAATCACAGGTTGGCAACGTGCAGCTCGGCTATGGACTCTGAATCTCGCTGTCCAGTGCTCCCAATCCTCTGTAGGTCCCAGGGCCCTCAGCCCTCAGCCCTCAGAGTCCCAGGATGAGCTGAGGGGGGTGATCACTGCTGCTTTGTGGAGCAGCAGCCAGTCAGTCGGTTGATGCTTTCTGCTGTTGGTCTTAGTTGTCTGACAGTCAGCCTGCAGGACCTTCTGAACTCACAGTGCCTGAGAAATGACTCACAGGTAGATTCATAGCCCCGCTGGAGCAAGGCTTTATTCAGGTGGGACCTGTGCAGCTGCACGAGAGGCTGAAGGCAGGAGAGAAAAACCCCAACCCTAATCTAACCCTAATCCTAACCCCAACCCTAACCCTAACCCAACGAGTAGGAGGGGCTCGTAGGAGCAGCTGGCCTGTGGTTGGTCCACAATTGAGCCTGCTCATTGGTTCAGAATCGAGATTGCTGATCGGTCAAAATTCAGTGAGCCACGATCTGAGCTTAATGATTGGGCCAAATTTAGCTTTGCTGGTTGGTTTAAATTCAAGCCTGCTATGGTCAGGGCAGCCACAGCCATGAGTGGGTTGTGGTGTCCAACAGGGCAGCAGTTCTCATGATGATAGGTCAGCTCCATCTCTGTGAAAATGGCAGGGTTAATACTGGGACTGCCACCACGCTGGGGGACTGTCCAGGGGGCTGGCTACATTCACCATGGCTGATTGGATTTAGGGATTTCTGGGATGTTCCTAGTGGGCCTGACCCCTCCCTGACCTCCCACATTGGGGCAGTTTCTGGGCCACTTCTTCAGGGTGGGGTGCGGGAGAGAGCACCCCTGCTGTCTGCTGAGCCTCACCTCCAGCCAGGACAGCCTGGGGGTGGCCACGAGATGGTCTCAGGGGTGGCCTCTGGGCAGTGCGGGAGAGTGGAGGGAGCCACGGCTGGGTGTGACGGCTGGTGACCAAACTGCTCCCCCTCTGGGCATTGCGAGGGGGAAAGGGCGAAGTCAGCACTTCCATCTGTCTCCAAGTGACAGTTGTCACCGCCATTTTCCAGCTGACTTTGGCTTCAGATGTCAAAACATCAGGCAGGATTTTAAGGGCTATGGGGACCTCTTTATCACATGGGACGTGTAGTTGAAGAGCCGTTTCTTCCTCCTGCCCCCTCGCCACATTCTCAGAGGCCACTCGGTCATTTTTCTGTTCCTCCTCTCGGCTGCTCTCTGTGCAGGGCAGCACCCACCCTTCCTCCCAGCCCAACAGCGTCCCCCATGGGTGCCCATGGCTCACACTTGAGAAGGCTGAACTGGATTCACTTTGGAAATGCCAAGAAACCACTGGGCCTGCCTCAGTCACTGAGCCCTGGGAGGGCTGCAGAGTGAGGCTGATTGAGGTCACCCACATGCAGGGGCTGGGCCTGATCCTCTGTCCCCGTTTTCCAGGAGGGAAGCCTCCAGCCACTGTGTAGGGGAGACAGCGTTGGATGAGCCACCCCAGCGAGAGCCTGGCCCTGCCTTTGGGGAGGCTTGTGAAGGTGTAACGGCCTCCCGCACCTGCAGGGATGAGCCTCAGCTCAACCCGGGCTCCGTGTCCCTGTCCTCTGTCCTGTCCCTGCCAGAGCCGGTCATGAAGAGCAGGGGCTGCTGGTACCCATGTGGACTCCTGCTAGTGGCAGTACCAGGAGGCCACCGGGCAGTCATCTCCTTAAACCCATCAGGCTCCTACCCTGGCCCTGAGGCTGGAGCACAGAGCAGGGAGTAGGGCCTGCCATTAACCAGCAGGTGACCCAGCCAGAGCCTGGGCAGGCGAGTGCAGAGGGGGTCTCCCTGCTGCATGCGGCGGGGTCCTCCAGGGTCTCCCCCAGGGCTGCAGCTATTGGCCCAGCATGCTCACACGACTGGCTCAGGTGGCAGATAGGTAGCAGATAGGCCCTGTGACCATCTGATGAGCTGAGCCTGCGGCCAGCAAGGGGTAGAAGAAGTAGCCTTGGTCCAGTGCAGGTCCAGCACCCCCAGCTGTTAGTGGCTGTGAGGTGCCACAAGGTCTGGACTCACAGGACGGCGAGAGGGTCCCGGATACCGCTGGACCCTGATGCGTGCGGTACCGTGCTCACTCCCCAGCACTCCCCACGGCTGCTGCCTCTGCCAGCTCCCCAGCAGCAACTCGCCCTGCCGGGACTGGTGTGAGGAGCGTTTTCAAATGTCTGCTGCGGCTGGTATTTAGCTGTGTTTGCCTACGAATCAAATCTAACGATATTCTATTTAATTTCCCTCTTGCAAATAGCATGATGCTTAATGTAAACCAATTACTACAATTTCGCTTTCCAAGAAATCAGGAAATGTAATCAAGGAGATGCAATTTGTTTGCTTTTCATGAAATATTACCATGCAGCAGAGATGGCAGAGGCAGGCGGTGGCCCTGGGCGGGGTCGGAAAACGTGTGTGTGTGTGTGTGTGTGTGTGTGTGTGCACGTGAGTGTGTGTGCATATGTGTGTGTTTGTTTGTGTGTGTGTGTGTGTGTGTGCATCTATCCAGAGAGCTGCCCATAGGTCATGGCTGTGAGAAGGAGGCTGGGCGCTCAGCTGGGGCCGCCTCCAATTCCCCAGAGCCTGAGGTACCAGGCGTGGAACACAGAAGTGGAACAAACTCACTTTAACCCAGGGTCTGAGGGCTGCTGGGGCCTGGAGCGTGTGTGCTCTGGGCCATGGGCTGCCCATAAAGTTGATTGGGCTGATCATAGGTACTTTATATCGAGTTTCCTTTCACCATAAATGCCAATTAGCTGCTCAGGGTGAGAGGCGACCCCTCTAGGACAGAGCAGTGGACCCGGAGCATGGTGCAGCTGAGGTGAGCCTGCAGAGACTGGGGAGATGCCTTTCCTGGGGTCCCACTGTCCTGGGAGCCCACACACCCTCCGCCTGCCATCGCGGGTCCCAGCACATTCCGCTGTGCGGAGTGAGAAAAGCTGCCGCTTGTACCTAGCTCCCTCTACACCTGCTCCAGGCTCTGGAGGCCCTCAGCTGTTTTCTCTGTGCAGGGAGGACCTCCTGGAAGGGCCGGACATGCTGTGTTCTGTGGCTGGGAGTCCTGCATGAAGCCTGCTCCGTGGCCAGCCGGTAGCCTCTCTTGGGGCTCCGGCCTCAGGCTCTGGCTGGAGAGGATTCTGCCCATTTCCCCACTTTCCTTCCAGATTCCTGCATTTGCTGGAGACACAGCGTCCTTCTCACTGGGCTTGGGAACCGAGGCTCAGGCCCAGCCTGGGAGGAGTCGGAGGCACTCCCGGCCCTCAGCTGGGTGATCACAGGTGTTGGTAACAACCAGGTGTCTTGGGCCCCCAGCCACAAGGGGCACAGGTGTCACAGCTGAGTCCCTAGGGGTGCAGGCACTCCCCAACTTTTTTTCCTATTAACTCCCTTTTAATGGAGTGAAAAGCACTAACAGACTATTGAATGAACAATTTCATTAAGAATTTTGAAATCAAATTTAAGGACCAGTGAGACTTGTGTGTATGGGTATTTACGCTGTGTTTCCAGAGATCATTGGTAATGGCTAAACCGGGCATCGCCCGCTAAAGAGCCCAGGCTGGGAGTATTTCTTGCACCCAGTTGCGTGCTGACCCTGGCTCTCTTAGTGTCAGTCCTTTCTGTTGCCTTGAGGAGCCCCTGAAGGGGGAAAATTAAAACTTTAAGTAAAAGCCTGCCCAGGGTGCCGCCTGTCTGGCAGGCCTGATAACAGGGCGCTTCTTTCTTTCTGTAACCCCTGTCCTTGTGTAACTGATGGCCTTACGATGTAATTTAAAATGTCACAGAATACCCCTTCCTTTGTAAAACCCACGTAACTGACGGCCTTATGATGTAACCTGAAATGTTTAAACGCCTTCAGCACCCCGTGACCTCACCCATCCCCCGATCATATGCACCAAACCTGCCTCCCAGCTCCTTTCCCTTTAAAGCCCCCGAAACCCCGTCAGGCAGGGCTCTGGCTCTTGGGAGAGCGCCTGGTCAGAAGCCCGGTGGTGTAATAAACTGCTCGCATGTGTTTCTTCCTTCCTGTTTGGTCTGTTTTCTGCAACAGTTCTTGGCTCCCTGACTGGGGAAACCATGCTGACCTCTTAGGTCCCTGGCTGAGGCCTGGTGACTGAAGCGGGCACCTCTCCATACTGTCCTAAAAGACAATTTGAAATAACCAATAGGACACAATCAACCTGTAAAACTTCTAAGGGTTCAATATTTGGCTTTCACAAGCTGACTCCAACGTATCATTGTCTCACTATGGCTTTGTAATAAGTCTTGATATCTGGTAGAACAAATTCTCAAACTGTTATTTTTCAAAATTGTTTACTTCAGGGGTACTTGCTTCAAATGCATGATCAGTTAACTGCTTATTTAGGTCTTTTTGCTTTGTTGTATCAAATACACTGGGGCTACACAGCTTGCTAAATGTCTTGAGTTTATTTCCAAAAGAAGAAATTGTTGATTTGCATACTTTGGAGGAAATAAAAAAAAACAGCTTAGAGTAAGGCTAGGAAAAAACTAAACAACACAAATCTATTTAGACTTTGCAGACTTTTGAAGGGCTATTTAACAGGGAGAAACTGCAGCTTTTTGCTCCTCTCACTGCTTCTCTCGCTCCCAGGCAGGGGAGGGAACCAAAGAGCTCCCTGGAGCCCGGAGCTGGCCCCGAGCAGGGGTGAAGAAACAATGTTGCTTGTTTCAGCCCAGCCAAGTGTTAGGTGCTACTGTGACACAAGGTTGATAGACTTAATGCAGGTTCTTAAGGATGGTTAAATCTGTTAAAATGTTCAAGTGGTAAAATCATAAAGATAAGCAAGGCTTTGAGCTAGAAACTGGTTAAAGCAACCTGTCTGGTGACAGTGGCGGCTGCAGTGGCTGATACAGTGTCTCAACTTAGAGAAGCTCCGCTGATTGACTCAGTGGAGAGACTGAGGCTGTCGCTTTGTAAACACCCTTATCCTGTGCAGGAGGCGGGGCAGGGAGGGGGTGCATGCAGCACCCCCGCTGGGGCCACCTGCTTACAGTGCTGGGGGGAAGGAGGCTTGGGCTTCCCCTCTATGCTCTTGTACCTTAGCCGTCTTCCCCTGCCCTGAGCTGTGCCTCCCTCAGACGCTGTTCAGCAGGCTTCTGCTTCCCCGGCCACCTGCCATCTAAATGTTTCCACCGTATGCTGCAAATAGTTCCATTTAACCCGGAAACAGGCCTGACAAACTGTTAAACAATGTTCCTCGTACGCAATACAGGCTAAAAATTGCTAAACTTGCTCAAAATATAATTATAAAAACAAAAAAGGGGAATTTCACTTACAAAATGTATAGCTCATAGTACACTTCATTGGGCAGTATGTGCTATTAAAAACATTTACAGACTCCCAAGGATGGAAGCCCAGCGCAGCAAGACAATTAAATCAGATAAAAGAAGGCAGCGAGAGGGGGCTTCAGAGAGATCGCCACGGGCAAGGGAAGGGCCCCAGCGCAGGGCTAATTTGGGGGCGAGGGTGTGCTTGTGTCTTTCAGAGACTGCTGAATAGCCTGTCTGGGTGCTGGCACATGTTATCTGGCTGTGTCAAGGAGTCGGACCCAGAGAAGGAGTGGATTCCCCCTGTTGAGAAGCAGATGCTCAGTCCTATGACAGTGACGGTCCACACACCACGCCACAACTGATAGAAAAGGATGAAACTAGTACCAACCTCAACTGACCAGGATGCCCAGGAGACGGTAACAAAAACAAAACTAAAGGTCTAAATAGATGATTGGCATGTATGCTAAGTCCTATGACAAAAACATATGTTAATTATAGATAAGACTTTGTCCTTCCCAAATTCTTTTTACAGGTGATCTCTGCTAGTTGACCTGCAATAAATCTGATTAGTCTGTCTATAGTCACAGATTTTACATCCGTGAAAGGTTATTGTAATTCAATTTTTCTAAAATATATCTGAGTACTCTCTGATTCTGTAAGATGTTTTTCAGTCTGCCTGTGTATCTGTCTGTTTGTCCAGTCTGTTAAGCTGCTGTTGGGAGGGGCTGAGCTAGTGAAAGCTCACACATGCAGAGCTAAAAGCACAAGACAGGAGTGTCCAAAGGCACGGAGAGCCCGAGCAACGCCTGGGGCGTGGGGTGCTGGAGGTGAGCAGGCGTTCCATCCCCAAGAACACAGGACATAAGAAGTGAGCTAGGTTAGCAAAGGGGCACGATACAAGTGTATAAATAGCCCTGAAGGAGCTCAGAGAGTTCTCATGGACACCCACAAGCTGGGTGCTTGTTTCTGTGACTGTGCGAATCTGTACAGATAGCTTGTCCATTTGTCTGTTCTGTGAGCAGCTGTTCCTTTTTTATATGAGCTCAACAATTTTTCTTTTTTCTTTTTTGTGCACTTTTGAATCACTTAATGAAAGTTTAATTTGGGTCATAGATTTGAAAAGCATGCTTCCACTGGGCTTCCCAGCTAGTTAAAATAGTGCTAAGATTGGTTGTGTAAATGTAATGTATATTGTCGTTTCAACTTGAGAGACTCTCATTGTTCGAAAGCAATACGTTAAATGTTGTGATTGAGTTTTTCATAAATCATTAAAATTTCTTAAGATAATTAAACAAATTCCTTAGGGTGGGGAGAGATTATTGGATAGGACTTCAATTGACAAATAAAAAAGTGGCTACCTGGTAACATTTAACCAGTTCTTGTTCATTGGTTGGAGGCCTCAATGATTTCTGTAGTCTTATGGGAGACGTCCAACTAAAGTTACCAAAATACATTCTGTAATATGTTCACATTGGTCATCATCAAAAGAAATAACACAATAAAGGTTTTGATTTAAAGATGCCCATACAAAGATTTTCATATGGCTGTGACAGATTGTTATTAACCTCATGGTGTATTAATGTATTTATGCTTTCACATGTATAGGTCTTCCAAAAATGTAAAACAGAGATTGTTTGACAAAATTTTGTTTCCAATTCAGACCTTTGCCTTTGACAAAAACTTATGAGATGTACATTCTACTAAAGGTCAAGAAGTTAGGTCCAGCTTCTTATGTTTTAGGTAGGGATGATTGTGTAAGAGTGGTATTTTATGTCAAAATGAACATTCAAGTGTGTTACAAAAGGTCATCACAATTGTCATGCTGTAATGTTGTATATGGTTTTGATTTCTAATTTTGTGTGTAAAATATGTAGCTGTCAACACTCTACAGGTATTCAAATGTTTAAACATCCATGGTTAAAAACTAACAGTTCCATTTTATGTTCTAAGGTGTTCGATATTTAGATAATAATGTTAAGCTGACTGCCTCTACTGCACTGTACTGTTACCAATTGTTTCTTCTGGGTGTTCAACAACTGAGGCTTAGAGACTGAAAATTAGAGAGACAGATGGGCTAAGAGGACAGCCAGTATTTTGGCCCTGGCCCTCCCTCTGAAGTCAGTGAGGACCCAGGACATAAATGAACCTCTGCTGCATCATCCTGTACCCCATGAGTCCCTGGTCCTCTGATCAAGGAGATTGTGAGACCACAGAGGAAAGTGATCATCGCTGTGTACTGTGCCCAAGGAGAGTCATCAGGAGAAAAAGTCTCCAAAGCTCTCACAGAGAGCAACCTGGTCAAACAATGGCCGTGACTCATCCAGACGGCTGACACTGACAGAAGAGCTAAGAGGTGCTGTGCATGGTTCCAGGATATTCCTGAGGAGACCTAGCTGACCTTGATGGATAGCAAGAGACTGGATTGTAATTAAAACAGGTCTCACCTTAATGTGGTCTTGAACATCCTATAGAAAAGTAGAACCACAGAATGTGTAAAACAATGCTATAGTAAATGTTAGCTATAAAAAGCTCAAATCACCTAATTTCCAACTACACTGTTACAGATTAGTGGACTGCACAGGGTTTGAGTTGCTGAATACAGGAACTTAAAATCCTTGAGCTGCATTTAAAATGAAAAGATCTCCCACAAAGTTCTTGAAACACAGCTCCTCCAGCTTCAACTGACCACCCACCCTGTGCTAAATCAAAACAAAACATGGGATCTGTGGGAGCTGTTGAAGCTGGAGATTGATCACATGTGAGGCTAACGCAAGGCCAGCCCCGAAAACACAGGGAGCCCCAAAAAAGCCAGGTAAACCAGCTGTTCCAGCTCCATGAAAAGCAAGGGGCCCAGGCCAGCCAGGCAAACGAGTTGCTAGGGGTTGAAACTGACATCATCCTTCTGAGTGTATAAATAAAGGTGCTATAGTGGCTGAGCAGTTCATTTCGTCCTATGGGAGAGTAAGGGCTCCTGACCCCAGACTTGTCTCTTTTTAATTTTTTCGTCCTCTCACAGTCCTTCACTCCAGGAAAATCAAGAGCTGCATGTATTACTGCAGTGCCCCAAGCAGTCTGTAAGTCTGTTAGTCAGTCCTGCCCAGATCTGGGCTGAAGCAACCTGATCACCTCTGATTAGTTGTTAGTTAAGCTCACTAGAGAGGGAAAATGGGTTTGAATGTTTGACCTGAGTGCTTGCTGAATGACTGTGTAACTGTTAGTAATGTATTGTAAATCTAATATTATAATCCCAATAGTAATTCCTTACAATATTGTAATCCCTTATCTTGTCTTCCTCATGGTCCAGAAAATTTATATTTGAATCCCATTGAAACACTATTGAAATTCCAGCAAGTTAATTTCAATCTGCCATCTTCAATGCAACCCACGGTGAGAGTAAAGATACCAAGACATATTCAAAGTTATGGGCAGCCAAGGGATCCTAAGCCCGATCCATGTGAGGATACATGGACGAAGGCCTGGATTTAAGGCTTCTCCCAAGGGGCCAGGGGTTTAACTCAGCGGCATAAGCACCTATCTGGCAAGTGCTAGCTCCTGAGTTTAATCCCCAGTACAAAAAAAAAAAAAAAAAAAAAAAAAAAAAAAAAAAGAGCTAAGGCTCCTCCCAGAATTTATTATCTCATGAAGAAGGAAGTGGTTCAAGGATGAATGACTGAGAACGGTGGGAATTACATGAGCAAGGTGAGCTGAGCTGGCCTGGGGGAGAGCAAGCACCTCTGCAATACGCAGGGAGAAAGACACGCAGGAGGACCAGCCTGCACAATTCCATCAGGATAACATGAGTGAGTTGCTACAGTTTGTCATATGTAAGCTTTTGTACCCTGGGGAAGTCATAGCCTCATACTTTGAGCCTCATACCCAGTTGACATTCCTGGAGCTACTGGTTCTGCCATCCTGCTGTGTTCAACCATTTTCAGGGAACATGATAAACAGGAAATTGTTGGTTGACCTTAAGGATTACATATCGCTCCCTTAGCTAGCCTTATTTGCATTGCTTAGAGCCAATTGAAGGGAGAAGGAAATAACATAGCTAGCTCTGTATCAGTTTATGGAGTCAGGGCCTGGTAATAGTTCTGCATTCAAAGAGAGATGCCCACTCGGTCTTCTACAGTAATGATGGCAAAAGGATTCAGCCATTCTGTCTATGATCCATGGTGAAAGAGCCTCCAGGGCATCAGAGCTGTGGAGCTTGATTGAGCCCCAACCTGTGGTTCTGTGGATGCATCTAATCAAGACAGAGCAGAAAAGCTACTAATGCTTCTTTATAGTCCAGAAGGTCCCAGTGTTACTGAGCGACAAGTGACCAGGTGGGCACCTGAATGGTCTCTCTCTGAGGGATACCCACCCTTTGTCTGTTGCACCACTGTTCAAGGGCACATCACATACAATGCAGGAAGATAGAGTGGGAACCAGCCAGAGCAAACCCACTATTCTAGATTGTATGGAGAAAGAAAGAAAGGAAGAAAGAATGAAAGAAAAAAGAAAGAAAGAAAAAAGGAACTTCAAAAGAGGATTCTCTGATGACTGCAGAGTAAAAATGAAACCAAATTGGCTCTATTCCTGAACTAGTCTCTCTGAACAAAAATCCCATTCTTCCTGAGGATTCCTGCTTGGCAAATATATCGTCCCTTACCAGCCACCACAGATTCCACCAGAACCTACAGTTCCACTGGGCCAGCCCTCCCCCCCCTCCTGGCTCCTCTACTCCCAGTGAATTGGACCAGCTCCAGCCACCAGTGCTTCTGTTGCCAGCTCTCCACCAGTTCATCTGATGCCATGCCAGCCTGCTTCTCCACCCCTAACTCTGGAGAGCCCAGTCATTGCCTGTGTTCTGTCACAGAGGCCCTCACCACCAGAACCTTCTGCTGTACAGCTGCCCTTACATGCCTATCCCAGTCAGATGGCATCATCTAATGCCCATTTGGGATGACTATCAGTAAGTGTTTCTGACTGTTTAACAATGAGGAATGCTGTCAAATTTTAACATAAATTGAAAACTGGTTGGAGGGAGATGTCCCTGCTCTCACTGTCAACCTTGATAGATGGGGAGCTTCATCCTTTCCAAAGGACCACCCTGGGATTATAACACCCCAGAAGAAAACAAAGCAATTCACACATACCACCAAGTGCTTTGCAAAGGTGAAGAGGGGGGCAAAAACCTCATCAATATGTCAAGTTACTACTGTTACCCAACAGCCTGATAAAGTCCTTCAGACTTTTGTGAAAGACTCTGTAAAGCCTATAGGGTCTATGCTACATTTGACGCTGAGGCCCCAGAAAATCTACAGATTGTAGATGCAACCTTCATTGCACAAGAAGTACCTGGTTATCACCAGGAACTCCAGTCTGACAGAGAACCATATCCTTTGGTCAAAGACCAATATGCAAGATGCAAGAACTATGGGCATTAGAAAAATAAATGCCCATTCAGACTAAAAGATAAAGATACTCAAAAGTTAGATCAGATGACAGCACTTTCATCAGTCTGATGGGCTCATAATAGACTGGGCTCCTCCTTCAGCTGGGTTACCAGGAGCTCATGGTCCATGTCCATATGAGGGCCAACCTGTGATTTTGCTGGTAGACAGTGAGACAGAGCACTCTGTTGTTATTTCTGGGGTAGCTGGGGCTCCAGCCTCTCGTCCCTGCTGCCAGGCATGAACTTGCAGCCTGGGAGGACATCAGATTACACATGAGCTCCTCTGCTTGCTGGAGCATCCAGTCTCACTGCTGGGGAGAGACATCCTATCCCATTAGGGGCCACCAGCACCTTCTCTCCAGGGCAATCTGCTTCTCCATCCCTCCAGCTCCACAAGCACATTTGCTGCTTGCTGTCACCATCCCCCAAGAAGGAAAATGGAATTGATGGACACAGGCAGATAAACCAAACCAGAAATTCTCAAGACTCCTTCCTTGAGTTTGGGCCATTAAGCACCTGCCCGTGACTGTGAAACCATCCTAGGGCAAGCCCCATCAGCATCAAACAGTGCTCCATGCCCCGAGAGGCTCAACTAGAAATTCAACCACACAACCAGAGGCTTCAGAACTGCAGAATCCTCATAGACTGTCAAACACCCTGAAGGATTTAAAACTCATCCTTTTTGGAGAAGCCCTGTAAGCTGATTTCCCAGCACAGAATATCCCACCACCATCCTCCAATACATTGATCTCCTGGCTGATGACATCCACGCAGCCTGCTGGAAAGGCACAAATCTCTGCTGTACCATCTGACAAAAATTGGCTACAGGGGGTCTTGGAAAGACACAAATCTGCAAACAAAAGTCAGATATTTGGAATTTGACTAAAATCAAGGACATTGTGTCCTTTGACCATCTTGGTCCCAAACACAGGATAAACAAACAAACAAACAAACACCAAACCAAACCAAACTAAAAACCTCAAACAACTCCATAAATTCCTTGAAACTGCTGATTTCTACAGGAAAAAAAAGTAAGGCCTATACACAATGGCTTGTCTAGAAAAGAATCTGGCACTTTTGACTAAAACCCAAAATAAGAAAAAGCCTTCGGTGACATTAAAAGGCCCTCTCTATGGCCCCAGCCTCAGGAACTCCATATGTAACCCAGCCATTCAACTCATCAGTAACAACCTGTGGCTTCAGAGTTACCCAGACTATCTGCCATTAGCAGTGCCCTATTCTACCTGTTAAAACACTTAGATCCAGGCACTAAGAGCTGGCCCTGTCCCCCCACCTCAGTGCCCCGGCAGCCACTGTCATTCTGGTCAAGAAAGCTGAGCAGCTCATCACAGGCCAAGACCAAACCATCTGGGTGCCACGTGCTGTCCTGGACCTCCTAAATAGCCATGGACATCGCTGGCTCTCCAACAGCCAAGGCATCCGCACCAAGAACTCTTTGCAAAGTCCTCGGCTCACCTTCCAGATAACCAAGCCTCTAAACCCTGCTACCTTCCTGCCCACTGAGCATGGCCCCCTGACCATGACTGTCTGTCTGGCTTTGGGCCCTGAGCTCTTTGCCAGCTGGACTGACTTACAGATGGAGCTCTTGTCTGATGCTGAGTGCATCCTGTTCACAGATGGAAGTGGCTCAGTCAAAAATAAAAAAGTTCCAGTTTGGACATGCTGGCATCACTATGGAAGAGGTGCTCTTAGCTGGTCCTCTTCCCCAAAACCGGTCTGCTCCATGGCTGAACTGTGGGCCTTAATACAAGCTCTCATCTGGGCTGAAGGGGGAAAGGTGAACATATATACAGATTCGAGGTACACTTTGGCCACTGTCCATGTTCACGGAATGTGATACAAGGATCGTGGACTACTGACAGCACAAGAAAAGCCAACTAAAAACAAGAACAAGATTTCTTAGCTCCCATCTGATCCAAACTGTCCATAGGGAGCCTGGAATCCCACAAGACACATCATCAAGGACCCCACCCATCAGGAGTGACCATCTGGTCACTGGATGAGTGTCGGGCTCCCTCCCTCCAACCCACATCAAAGTCCCTACCCCTAAGCCACCATAGTCTCGTTGGTCCCTGCACCAGCAGCTAATGACACAGGGCCCCCAACACCTGAGCTTTTGTCTGATCAGTGATACCCATCTGGCCCTCCAAGCTGTAGATCTGAACTTGGGAAGTGATTGTTGGCTCTGTGTGCCCTTTCTTACCATGCCTTAGACCTGACCTTTAATGGCACCAGCTCTAACTCTGTACCTGGTCCCTTACTCCAGCCCCTCCCCATGGAGGTATGGGGGAATGCCACCTGTCTCCTGGGTTCTTCTGCAAAACCAAAGGCCTCAGCTAACTGTATAGAAATTCTGATTGCTACCTCAGGCTCCCTGATGGCCCCTCATGGGACCTTCTTTTTCTGCTCTGATGAGATCTTTTTTAGCTGATTTGATGGGTGTTTATGAGCACAAAAATAAGCCCCTGCACACTCACTTACCTCATACTGAGCTCTCTGTCTCCCCAGGGCAACAGGGACCCACATATGCCCACCAGCCTCGCCAAGAGCATGGCCCTATGGTACTGCCAATCTGGACCAGGATAGCCATAGCAGGGTGTCTGATCCTCAGTGCCACTGTCCTGGGCGTGGGCCAACAACAGTGCTTACAACTGGGCACCCAGATGGAGGGTGATTTTACAGCAGTGCAAGGACCAGGTGACCCCTCCAAAACCAAATCAACTCCTCGGCCGCAGTGGTCCTCCGAAACCACGGCGCTTCAGACCTCACTGCCCGACAGGGGGGCGCTTGATATGATGTAATGAATCCCGTGTTGGAAAAACTTCCCGCCAGTTGTGAGAGCAAATAAATCAGCCCAAGAAAGGCGACGGGCTCTGACTGGTGCAGCTCCCTGGGAAACCAGGCGCCGAGGCTGGGAGCACTCCTGGAGCCTCTGACCGCCTCCTCCTCATCTGCCTACCAGTTCACCTTGCCTATCTGTTCACCTCTTTCATTATAGAGCATAAACAGCAGCGGCCTTCAGATGCCTCTCAGGTCAGGTCCCTCCACACAGCCCTACACCCCAACATCTCTGAAAATGCCTTTCCTGATTAACTAAAATGGGGGGGGGGACGAAGGGGGAAAATTGAAACTTTAAAACCTGCCCAGGATTCCCGCCAAGGCCACGTGGATGTGTCCAGCAGGCCTGATAACAGAACACGCCTTCCTCGCTATAACCCCTGCCTTTGCCACCCTTGTGTAACCGATGGCCTTACAATGCACCTTAAAATGTCACAGGACACCCCTTCCTTCGTAAACCCATGCTTTGAATAACTGATGGCCTTATGATGTAACCTGAAACGTTTAAGCGCCTTCAGCAACCCATGACATCATCCATCCTCCAATCATATGCACGGAATCTGCCTGTGTACCTCCCAGCTCATTTCCCTTTGAAATCCCCGAAACCCCATCAGGCAGGGCTCTTGGGGAGAGCTCCTGGTCAGAAGCCCAGTGGTGAAATAGCTGCCTCCTAAACCTCCTTGGTTTCTTCCCCCGCTTGGCCTGTTGTCGGCAGCACCCCCAGAGCTATTAATTCCCTAACTCTTAAGGTCTGGATTCTTTCCTTTGAACACAGCCAGTGGGTTCTGCCTGTTTCATTACCATCATCTTCATCCCTTATCTGGGGCTGGCTGGGGCCCCCTTCTGTGTGCTGTGCCTCATTCAGTGGCAGCTGTGCTCACAGCTGCAGACCCACCACAAAGGTCGGCCTGGGGTCCCTGGAGTAGAGCCTTCCTGGTCCTGTTCTCTGGGTGGCACCTGCTGGCCTGGCTAGTGTGGGATGAGGCTGAGCTCACGGCACAGCCATGTGGGTTCACGCCCTCTTGGGTGGGCAACAGGGCTCTGGGGCTGTGGGGAATTGGGGCTGCTCAGGAGGGTGAGGCCGTCTGGTGGACAAGGGCTCTGACCATCTTGCAGTGTCCTAGGTCAGGTGGGCGGTGGTGGTACGGGGGCTCCTTAGCTTGTCCCTTGGGGAGCTCAGGGGTCTTTGCACCTGGCCAGAACCTGAGCCCTTCCTTGTGATCCTCCTGTTCTTATGCACCACAGGGGATGCAGTCTGCACTCCCAGGCTGCTCTCTGGAGCTCCCAGCTTGGCTCCAGCTCAACCCTGACATATGACACCTGCTCTCACACCACCTGTGACATGTTTCAGGATGGATCTGGGCAGTATAGCGGTCCTCTGAGCTACCTGGTGTCACCTATCCATGCCCCATTTCCCAGGAAGCCCTGTTCAGACCGTGGGGATTGGGCAAAGCCAAGAGCAGTATGAGCTTGGCAGATGGGGTGTCCTCCCTAGGAAAGGAGGGTTGGGGTTCACTTGTTGGGAGACTGGGTCAAGGATAACCTGCAGGGTTGATGGGTAGGGAGGACTCGGCCCAATCTGTCCTTGTCATTCCAGTAGGCTGGTGTTCCTCTCACCACCCTCCTCCTCCCTGTCTGCCCCAGATCCCCAGATCCAAGAAGGGAGAACTGTACCCCTGGCCTTCCAGAAAAGGGGGTGGCGAGGTCACCGTGTTTCCTTTCCCATTTACAAGGGACTGGATCCTCCTTATGGAGAACAAACAAAATCTGTCCTTTTAACAATCAAGTCCAGCTGTTTTATCTCAGTATCAAGGAAGAAATCACACGGAGAAGAGTCTCTTTTATCACTGCCGGCTCAGCAATGCTGCCCGGCCCTGCTGGCCCTGTCTCTTGGGACAAAGCAGTCATGCGCATTGACAGTCATCTCATCGCGGTGGTGTTCCTTTCGTACCCGTCTGACCCTCAAGCCCTCGAGGAGAATCATCCGCGCTATGCACCCAGACTGTGCACAATCCCTGCTTGGGTGGAATGGTCACACAGCAGCTCCTGCTCAAGGCAGGGTGTGTGTGCAGGGCACTGACATCCCAAGGGCTCATGTCTCAGGCCTCACATGCTGAAGAGTTTGTGGCATTTGCTGGAAGAGTCCCCCCACACAGGGGATCACTGATGTGATGCAGGTGTGAGGAATGGAGAGCTGGGGGTTTCTGAGGGTGGCTTGAGTTCAGGACCCACTATGACCTGTGTGCAGTGCCCAGACAACAACCCAGAGTTTCAGCACTCCCTGGCCAGGGCCCACTGGACCCGGTCACTATATCCTGGCCTCAGGAACTCTAGAAGATCAGGGACGCAGTATCCACTGTGGTCCCTGGTTGATAAGGGGTCCTGGAGACGGCTCTGCTCATTGGGCTGCTCTGTCATGGTAGCCTAGGACTCCTCGGGCCTTGACAAAAGTCAGAGGTCAGGCAGGCTCTCTGGCATTGGCAGCAGATGCTGGTGACTGGCAGAAGCATGGTCCCATCTGTATCGTCCAGTAGTGGTCATATTCCCCTGAGGAGCCTCGGTGTCCGCTGCCTTGGCCTCTTCAGGCTTCTGTCCATTCCAGCCGCAGGGCCTCCTGCATTTTCCCCTGGAGCAGGGGATGGCTCTATGGTCCTGGCAGTTAGGGTGGGAAGAGACTGAACTGAGAAGGAAGTCACCACACACAGAGCAAAGCCAGCCTGAGCCATGGGTCCCACTCCTCGGAGGCCAGGGAGGAACTGTGGGTGGACATGGATACCACCGAGTAACAGTAAAGGGCTCCTCCTGCCACGTGTCTTGAGGAAAAAGGCAAAAACCTGGGGCTTCTCTTTCCAATTTTCACCCCCTCATCAGACAGGCTGAGAGCTCGTGGGCCCTGGGATTCCTGCAGGGAGCACTCGGACACGGGGCTGGTGCTGGTCTTTGCAGGTGGGTGGATGGATGTGGGTCCCCCGCTTCCCACAGCCTGGCCTGGCTTTCCCTCTCTTCATTCTGGAGCTGTACTTCTCCGTGTCTTTCCCTGCTTCTGATGTTTCTGAGAAGCCCACACCCGCCTCTCTCTGCCACCGTTCCTCAGAAAGGGATTACAAATGAAGAGTTTCCCGCCACGGGCATGCCGGCCATGGCGTGCCTCCTGCATGGCCTCCTGTGCTGATGCTGGTGCTGGGAAGCTGCGCTCCTCCTGCCAGCCAGCTCCTCTTGGAGCCCCGGGGACCCTGAGGTGGTCTGTCCTGGCTCAATTGCTTTTGCTTGCATGCCTGTTCCTCCTGGGATGTCACTGGCTCGGGGGCCAGCCTATAGATCCAGGGCCGCGGCTTCACATGGGGGCAGCTGGACCCCAGCCTTTTACCCCAGACACCCTGGGTTCTGCACCTGTACCCCTCAGACACTTTCCCTCTGCTACCTGCTACCCCACTGTCCCACTACCCATCCACCACCCCTCCTCTGTGCTTCTGAAATAACTTTCCAGCTTGGCTGCTTGCACCCAGCTCTTCTTTACACTGAAGCACGGTGATCTTTCCACGGGGCACAGCGTATCCTGTCGGGCTGCTGCTCGACACCCTGCCAACACTCCCGTGCGTGGCAGGAGGCAGTCCTAACCCTTAGCAGAGAGGCATCACCTGGCTGCCTGCCCCAGTGAAGGTGAGTGGGACCAAGCTCACCCAGACCCCTGCCACCTGGTCCTGCCCCACAGCTGCCCAGCCCAGAACCAGAGCCATAGGCCCAGGGCACAATCTTGGCTTTGCCCTAGAACCCTGGTAGGTGAACCCTCTCATCTGTGGCCCACACAGGGACACTCTTTGGACTCCTTTTCCTGTGCTCACCAAGCGCACCTCTGCAGAGCCCAGTTCCCATGGGGTGCTTCCCTGACCCCAAGTCCTGGGCCTTTGAACTGAACACACAGCAGCTTTTGCATCCTGGGCTGCTTCTTCAGAGGCTGATTCTTAAAATCATGTGTGTAAGATGAAGTCTGGACCTCTTCTCTTTTCCTGAAACAATGACAAAACCCCTTCCAGACATTCGGGGGCCCATGCCACGGCCCTTCTCTTATCCTGGGGTGTGGGTTTCTGCAGGGTGGTCATCTGTGACTCAGCCCAGTGTCCTGAGCAGCTGGCTGTGTTGTGGACATCATGCCAATCCAGAGAAGGGGTCTCTGGTGGGGGAAAACACCACGTTCCCCAGCCCCCAGGGCAGCAGCACTTCCTCGGGAACCAGTGCTTTCTCGTTACTAGGTTTCAAGACAGATTTTGAGAAGGAGCCCGTCTTTACCTTGGAATTTCCTGCCAGCATCAAATTAACCCGGAGGAAGCCCGAGAAGTAAGGTGCCTGTATGGCTTCTCTCCCGTCCACCTGCTGAGGTGACTGGGTCAGTGCGGGGAGCAGCTCACTGGCCCAGATCGGTCTTGGTGTCTGAAGAACACCCGTGGTCCTGCAGCAGCGCCTGGCTTGCCGCCTTCTGCATGACAATGAGTGTAAGAGGAGCTCAGCCGAGGTAGGAGCAAGTTGTGTGCAAATCGGAGGCATCATGTCTGCCTACTTGGAGCTGGGTCCTGATGAAGGCCAGAGAAGTGAACAGTCTCATTAAGGAGCTTTGAGTTGGGAGCTCAGTGTTCACAAAGCCCCTGAACGCCAGCCCAGGGCTGTGGGGACAGTGGGGATGGAGATGGTTGTGTCAGACACCTGAGCAAGCGTGAGCAGAGGTGGGTGTGCAGAGCAGAGCTCTGGCCTGTGGCAGGGCCAGACAGGGCTCCCTTTATTCCCTCTCATCTGGGAGCTCATGCTCTGGCCCTGGTGCTGGCCCTGACCAGCAGCTCCTCTTTGTGCCCCAGGTGTCCCTAACTATTGTGGGTTCTTAGGGACACATAAGATAGAAATCGGACACTGGCCAGTTCTTGAGCCCACTACTGATGATCTGTCTACCTGCTTCCCCTGGAGCTCCTAAAGGAGAAGGACCCTGCGTGGGTCTCCAGGATGTTATCAGGCAGTTGGGGGTTCTTGATCAGTGCTCACAGAAATCACAATTTGGCAACGCACGGCTCTTTGGTGTCCACAGCCCTGGACTTTTACCACCTGTGAGGTAAGCAGAGAATCCAGTGCACACCAGAAAGAACCAGCTGCTCGGAGGCTTCAGGAACTTCCTGCCAGTAGAGGTGGTGGTTTCTGCCTTTCTTCATTGCTCTCTGGCTGCTTTGGTGTCACTGGCCTGGGACAGCGTTTGGTGCCAGCGGCCCGTGGTGTTACCAGCTCAACTGAAGCTGCACCAGACGGATCCCGGACAGTCAGCATACGCCAGCTGGGGGAGACTTTGTTAGAGCTTGGGCTGCAGCCTAAGGGGAGCAGCATTCAGCCTGACCCAGCTGGCCTGCAGAGGGTCACGTGTCGGGGACGTCCCCTCAAGGACCTGACCGAGCAGGGCTGCAGGAGAGCAGAGCTGGCCAGAGGGGCTGCAGTGTGGAGTTACCTGGGCCAGGTCCGTGACCAAAGCCTGCAGTAGCCAAGCCAAGTCTCCCCCTGAGAGGCCGTGGGGCACCCACTGCAGCTGCAGCTGCGCCCACTCAAATCTTTCTGGGGCGTGCCAGCTCCTCTGCCTGTCCACAGGTGGCAACGGGCTGTGGGCCCTGGTTGCTGTCTCCTCCGGGTGAGCAGGTGTCTCCAGGAATGTCGCTGGGCTTTGAAGGTTGTGCCATTAAGTCAAACACCTTTAATCTGGCTCGTTTTGCAGCCGTTCATTTTAATCATGCAAAGGTCAGCTGTCACTGCACAAATGTTAGACTTAATTTGTTTTCTTGATGCACGTCCCGTGGGTGATGATTGGGCCCACGTTTCAGCCCTTTTCCAAAGGGGGCTGGATGGAGAGGGCTCCAGACTGTGGTGCGTGCAGACCTGCAGTGGAGTGCAGGCTCTGAGTCCTGCAGACTGTGCCACTGAGTCCCCAAATAGGGCTTCACAGGGCTCAGCTGTTTGGGTTTGGCTGGCATTTGAGGCCAATCTCCCTATTATTTTAGCCCTTGGTTTCCCCACATGGAAACGGCCTCCCTCGGGCCTCCCCAGCTTCCCCTGCTTTGGTCAGGCCTTGCACTTGGTGGCTCTTCTTGTGACAGCCCAAGCAGACAGCAGGGTCTGCTATGCCCATCTCCCTGACCCGCATCCCTGTCTCTTGTCTCCCTCTGGTCCCGCTCTCTGTTCCCCACCCAGAGCTTCCAAGCTGCAGACTACAGTGCTCGGGAAGCTTTCTTTCTCCCGAGTGCCCACTGAGCTGGTCAAGGTCCCAGGGGAAGATCTAGGAGCCTCGGTCAGGCATCGCCCAGGGGACAGGATTCACCCTTCCACATGCACAGGAATCATGTCATCAGCGTCCAGTCCCTCAGCTGCCACAGAGAAGGAGACACAGGACAGCAGTCGGCTCTGTCAGCACTGCTGGGCGTCCACCCTCCCAGCCCACACGCGGTGAGGGCACAGCATTTCCTTCACCTCCTCGGCTGAGTGCTGCTGTGCTCTGTGTCCTTCCCGGGGCCTGCAGCTTCTCTTCATGGCCATCTCTGTGTGGCTCCACGTCCTGTCACCCAGGGTCATCGCTCCGCTGTCTGCCCCACTCCACTCTCCCAGAGTCCATCGGTAGCCCAGGGCTGCAGGGGTCCCAGTGTCAGCACTGCCCAGGACAGCATGCATTTCTCTTTCTACTAGGAACTTGGGGTGATAGGGGGAACACCCAGACGCTGTCCCCTGTCCCGCCTCAGAGCCCTGTAAGCAAATAGCCACTGTGGACACAGAGTGGGGAGCGACCACCTCTGTGGCCCGTGGCCCCCTCTGCTCACTTTGTCCTCTTAGCACAGTCCAGCAAGCGCCGGGCTGCCTCCTCTGAGCCCTAGCAGGGCCGGGCAGGCACTGAACACTGAAGGCCGATCTCCTCCAAACCCAGAAGCACCCCTGGGGGCTTGTGTGGCTCACAGAGGGGACCCCGGACACCTGGCTGGGAGGCCACTGCCCACAGACTGCCCTGCCCCACCTGGTGCACAGGAAGGACCCCTCTCCCCTGAGCCTCCGCGGCCCTTGCGGGCACCGCCCTAGCCTCGGCCCCAGCCCCACTCCCTTCCTCCATTCCTGCCTACCGGGTCCCACCACGCCTCAGCTCTGCTCTGCTAGCCTGGCTCCCTCCGCCACGGGCCGTGGGATTTCCAACAGTGACCTCTCTGTCCCCCTGCTCCTTCTCCCTGTGAGCTGGCCCGGTCCACCAGCTCACTCGGACCCTTCCCGCAGAGCCTTGTTGAGCTCAGGCAGAGCTGTCACCAACCAGAACCGAGCCTCGTTTCTGTGCCTTGGGACCCAGAGGAGCTGTCGGTGCCTACAGAGCGGGAGCTTGGGACAGTGGCGACGTCTCTCCCCAGAGCAGCATCTGTGTCCAGTGCCCCTGCTGCACGGCTCACTCAGCACTGCTCCCGGAGGGCAGGAAGGTGCAGTGTGAGGGCTTCACGTCTCCAGGAAGTCCTGGGAGGGGCCCAATGGGGTGGCTTGTGACATGCAGCCCCATGTGATTATGCAGTGGCCCTAACCTGCACCTCCTCAGCTGTCACTCGTACCGTGGGGGTGGTCATGTGACCGCATCTTGTCCCGGCCCAGGCTGAAGAGATCACTTTGGAAGGCCGGGTCTGTTTTCTTCTGGGCTCCTGCTTTAAGGAAGCTTTTCCTCCCATGTAGGGACAGGAGTGCCTTTGTGAGCAGTTACTGTCAGTGTCTGTCCTGCTGTCCCCTTCTGGCCCTAGGGACTTCCTATGGCCACACTGGTCCTCAGAATAGAGTGACCGTAGCGGCCCATATATTGGCAAAGTGGAGGAGGACGGTGTCCTGGCGGTGCTCCTCCACTGTTCCCACCCAGGGGGTGATATCTCATAGGAAGCTCCTTTATCCTCCCCGGTGGTGACCAGCTCATCTCCTGGGGAGCCAGGGGCCTCCCTGGTCCTGCAGTCCCACACAGGATGCTGGGAGCTTGCCCAGCGGGTGGTCGGCAGAGCATAAAGAAGCCAGAGCCGATCAATAAGAGATGTCGCTGTGAATGGAGTGTGGCCCGCCAGCCGCAGCAACAATCCCCGATCAAAGAATTCATCTCGCTGACAAACTGAACGCGAGATCAATGCTGCCCACTCAGCAGCATGGTGGAATAATTCTCCCACTGGGTGACACCCGCGGAATATAAATTAGCTCAAATAGGCAGATGCTGCCATAAAAAGTCCCTTTCCTGTGTGCTGGGTGACATGGAAATGGCTTTGATTTTCTCAGGCCCAGCGATCAAAACTTTGTAGCGAGCGTCGTCAGGCAGCCCGGCAGCTGGTCGCGCTCTGCCTCGGTCTCCCTCATCTGTCCCCATACTGCTCCTGCGTCTCCCAGCTTGTGCAGTGGCCATCGAATGGGTAGCAGATGCTTCTGCCCGGCGCAGCTTCCTGCCGCCAGCACGACAGTAGGCCTTCGAGTCTCCCATGTGCCAGGTCTGGCAGCCTCTTTCTGCCTGGGCCGCCAGGCCACAGTTTTACTCGCTCCAGAGCCTGTGGGGCACAGTGCCGGGAGGACAGCACGGGCTGACCAGGGGCCTCCCCGGCTCCGGTCTCTGCGCTGTGTGGTGGCAAAGCTGCCTGATGTCACAAGATGGGATCTTTCAAAAGCAGCCTGGGCGTGTGTGGCTCCACAGGCCGGACACCGCCAGCTCTGTGCCCTGTGTCAGGGCCCCGGGGACCACTGCTCTGCAGGCTGCAAGTGACATCTTTAAGTCACCGAAAGCAGGGGCAAAGCGGAGAAGCCGGGGTCAGGTTGTCATTCAGTGGTGATCAGCCTGGCTCCGGGTGGGGACGGCCCCGTCAGGGTCAGGAGGGCGGTCAGGAGGCTCCTCCGGTCCTGGAGGGGACCAAGGCCGGTCATCTCTTCCTGCCCGGTCAGGACACTCACTGTTTCCTCTCTGTGACTCACTGCCTTAGTGTGGGCCTCCAGCGTGGTGTGGGAGGGAGCGATGAGGGGACCCTGTCGTCCCCCCAGGGTCAGCGGGAGAACGTTCTAGTTTCCCACTGCAGCGGGCTGGGGGATGGTAAAGTTGCTTTTGAGATTTTTTTTTTTTTTTTTTTGGTCTTTTTCTTTTTTATCGGTACCGGGGATCGAACTCACAACTGCCTGCTTGCAAGGCAGGCACTTTTGCCGCTGAGCTAAATTCCCAGCCCCCGCTTTTGAGATTTTAAAACCACTTTATTTAATAAACGTTAAACACGCAAAACTGAAATTAACACACCCTGAAAACCCTCTTCCATTAACAGGAAGAGCCTTCTCTACACAGGTATTTGGGTTAGACTAACTTGGCGTTCGGGTGACTGTGATGCTCACACCAACAGAGCTGGCAACTTGATCTGGCTCGTTAAAATTACAAGCTCAGCTGATGAACATAATACACAGGGAAGTGAGGATCAGATTAATGCACAAGAAATACAGGGAGCTTTTGTGATGAACTGCTCATGAATGTAGCCTTCGCTTTTACAAAAACAGTGTTTGCACTGTGTCAGCTGCATTCCAGCCTTTTGTTTTCTAATATAAACATCGTACTTCCAAGAAAACAGTACCACTGCTGAAGCGAAAACTTAAAGGAGAAAGCAAACACAAAAACAAACTCACAAAACGCCAAACAGAAACACCTTAAAGGTAGTTCAGCCCGAACGTCCTTTTCTCTACCCAACTGAATGGATAAAAATAAAAACTAAGTCAGTTTGCGAGAGGCTGGGAAGCAGGTTACTGAAGGAGACGCCTCAGAGCAAACTCTGCCACTGCAAAGTGACCCTTCAGGGCCACCTGGACAATAGCTAGGCTTTAAAGCTGAAAACAAACAGAGACCGATCCCTACCAGGGATTGGTGGTTCGCTTTCATGTTCTGGTGGAAAAATGTGAGTCAGATTCCGAATCAACACTGTAGGTGGTGGGGCTTGGCTTAGTCCAGCGCCAGAGAAGCAGCTTCCACTCCGAGAAGCTGCCTTGTCTGCTAAACACTGAGGGAACTTGTAAAGGGAAACGGAGGACAGTGTCACTCTGCTGGAGTCACACAAAGGCAGCCAGGGGATCTTCTGAGGTGACGTTGACTGCGGGTTTGGCAGAAGGTCCTTCTCCAGTGGAAGAGGTGTCCTTCCGGGTGTGGCTTGCCCAGGAGGATTAGAAGGTCACAGATGGGCATGAGTGCTGTCCAGCGCCTTTCCCACGCCCATTGCTGGGACCCTGCCTGTGGCCGTCGTGGGTCACCCGATTTCCAGTGTCTGGAGTGCCCCCCTCGGTCCTGGCGCACACTCCTCAGCATCGCTGCCGTGTTTGGTTTGCTCCTACCGTGCCTAGAGCCGAGGGGCCCTGCGGACGTGCCAGTGAGTCATGGGTCTCTGGTTTACTCCCCGGGCTTTGTTTGGTTTTGATACGGGGTAATTCCAGTTTTATGAAATGCTTTAGTAAGTGTTCCCCCTCTTCTGTTTTATGGACTCATCCGTGAACCTGTCCGGGCCTGCTGCCTCTGTTTGGAAGAAGGTCTTTAGCGGATCTAACTCCTTTCAAGGGTTGGGTCTACTTGGATTTCCCCCTTCTCTTGGGTGGGTTTCAGCAGATGGGGTCTTTAAGGACCTAATGCGTGTAATCGGGGCATCGGGTTTGGGGATCAGAGCGGTCTGCTTAGTCATTCTGCTCTGAGTCCATGGTCCTGGGGTGACGACCTCTGCTCATTTCTCTCTCTGTCTCTCCCCGCCCTCTCTCTTTCTCCTCCCTTCTCTCCTGCCCCCTTCCCTCTCTCTGTCTCTGCCTCTGTGTCTCTCAGCAGCAGACAGGTTGATGTGGTCATGGCTTCCTGAGGACCAGCCTTCCTCTGCCCGTTTCCTCTCGCTCTCTTCCAGTCCACTGATTTCTGCTCTAATTCTGAGCATTCCGCCTGCCGCTTAACTTGGGGTTCCTCTATTTCAAAGTATTTTCTCTTTCTCTTAAGAGTCCTCTGTAAGCCCTGTGTTACTGAGAAGCATGTCAATAACGTGAAACACGGAGGCTTTGATTTCACGGACTCCGTCCGGCTGCCTCCTGGCCGGGAGATCTCCTCTGGCGTCTCTTGCACCGCAGGTCTCCTGACAATGCTTGCTCTGGGTTTTTGCACAGCTGAGCAAGCCGTTATTTCTCCTTCGTGTTTGAAGGTAATTTCCAAGCGCGCAGAGCCCCAGCCGGCACTGCTCCCTCCAGCGCAGCTTCCTCCACCCTCTCCTGGCTCGCCTGCTTCTCAGGAGAAGTCGGCTGTGATTTTCATCTTCACGCCTGCAGGTAAGAATTTCCCTCACCCCGATGTTTCAAGATGTGCTCTTTATCTTTGATTTCCTGAAATCTGAATTTGATCCGTGTTGGTGTTAGGTCATTTTCTCTGGTTTTCTTTTGAATGTATCCTGCGTGGTGTTCTCTGAGAGCTCCTGATTTGGGGTCTGACATCTGGTTTCAGTTTGAGGGAGACTCTCTGTCTTTACTGCTTCAAAGAGTTCTTCCCTCGGTTTCTCTTCTCTTTCCGGTGTTCTCATCAGTTGTACAATGTACTTCTTGCAATCACCCTGCAGTTTTCGGTCGTCGGGTTTTTGTGTTGTTTTTCTCCACTTTGGAGGTTCCGCCTCAAGCTGGGGTCCCCGGTGAACTAACGCGCCGTCCCAGACGGCTCCTGGCGCAGTGCGGTTTCACTGTGCGCATTTCTGTTTTCACTGTTTCCTGTCGAATGCCCCTCTTTCATGTCACTGTGTCTGAGCGCCGAGGGCTGCCCGTGTCTTCCCGTTGCCCGTCCCTGTCCCTGTCGAGTCCGTCTGCTGGCTTCCTCTCTGCCATGCACGGGCCTGCATCTCGTGCTCGCGTGGCCTCTTCAAACTGCGGTTTTTGACTTGAAATTTTTTGTTGCAGGGTGGACGTGAGATTTTCTTGCATGTTTTCTTCTAAGAGGACTACAGCTTTGGTACTTGCATTTCTCCTTTGGATCTATTCAAGTTAACTTTTGCGTATGCTGTGAGAGAGCAGCTAAAGTTGAATATTGATTTTTCCAGGACAGTTTACGCACAGGACTAATCTTTTCCCAATCGCTTTTTAAAAGCGATTATCACAGCTGTTAGGATTTAGATTTGAAAGCCCCCCCCAATGGGTGGGTGGAGCTTTTGGGGGTGACTAGACAGGGGTGCTGTTCTCCCTTTGCCTCAGTCTGTTGTTCCTGGTGAGTTCATAGCGGGAGGCGCTGCTGGGAGGTCTTGGCCAGAATTGGGGTCACTGGGGGCGTGGGACCTGGAAGGGTCACTGTCGCCCTGGTCAGCAAGGGCCTCCCTCAGGCTTCCTGCTTCCTGATCATTAGCTGAGCGGGTTTCCTCTTCCATGTGTCCCCCTCATGTATTTCTGCCTTGGAGCCAGCTAACCATGAACTGAATTCTGTAAAACCGTGAACTAACCTCTCCTTCTTTGTGTTGGGAGTGTGAGGTATTTTGTCTCAGTCACAGGAAAGTGAAAAATACAGTATCTTTGTTGAAATAAATTGACTGTAACTGAAAGAATTCTTTTGGGACTCAATTCCATCCCACTGATCTAAATGGCTTTCTTTTTAAATTAAAATAATTTTCATTTTCCTTGTGAAAATAAGTGTGTAATTTTTAGAAAACTGTTTTTAGAAAAAATATAAAATTTACAGTTTACACATAAGTATGTGTTCAAAATTTAAGGCCTCATATATAAAGTATCTTTATAATAAAGCTGCTTTCAAACAGAAGTTAGGCATGAAAACAAAAATATTATTTTGTAAGTGTAGATTTATTTACAGAAGAAACACAACAATTGGTGGTTGAATTTCATCAATAAATTGGAATTCTAGCACATTGCCAAATTTTCTCACTTCATGTAGTTCATTATGAAATATATTGTTATTGTATAATACATTGGTGTTCGGCCAGTACCATGCAGTCTTGATTATGGTAGCTTGGCAGAAAGTTTTGAAATCAAGATGCGTGAGTCTTGCAAATTTTTTAAATTATCAGGTTATTTTATGTGTTTAGGTTCTGCAGAAGGATTGTATGAAATCTGTAGATCACTTTGGAAGATTATTGGCATCTTAACACTATTGTCTCCTGATCCAAGGACATGGATCTAGTTAGTTCTTTCATAGCTGTCTTACAGTTTATAGTGTGCATGCCCTGCACATCTTCTGTTAAGTTAATTCCCAAGAACTTTACTCTTTTGATGCTGTCATAGGTGAAACTGTATTTTTTTTTAAAGGAAGGAGATGATTATTTAGCTCACGGTTTGTGGAGGTTTCAGGCCGGTGGAGCTATCACAACATCTCACCCTCCTCTTGCACAGGCTGAAGATGTTTACAAAGTAAGGATCTCGCCTCCCTGCTGAGTCTCTTAGTTACATTCTAAACTTCTCAACTTGGTACAATGTGTCAACCATAACAATCCACCTCTTGTCTACTTGGCAGGCAGACACACTTCTTTAAATAGGTTCCAGATCCAAAGACATGCTGATTTTTACCCTTTCACAAGTTGAACATCATCACAAAGGTTTAACGATAGTTAAGGACTAGTATTAAGTCTGTAGATGTGATATTACATTAGAACCATACCATTTCTTTGGCCCTCAAAGACTCATGCACATCCCTTTATGCAAAAGGTATTTAGTCCATCTGCAAGAGTTGCCAAAGTCCTAACAGTTTCAGCACTGCTGAAACCTTCAAGTCCCCAGTCTCCTCCCAGATGTAAGGCAAACCTTAGCTACCAGCCCTGCAGAAAGGAAAACAAAGTTAAACACAACAACAGTGGCACAAGGTGAGCATCCCCATTCCAAAAGGTACAAATGGAGATACAAAGGATCCAAAGTCCAGCAGGGCAGACATTAAGTCCTGGAGTTCCCTGTGCACCATTTGAGGCAACCTGTGGCAAATCGTGAGCTCCAAAGGGCTTAGGTGACTCCACCCGTAGCTACAGCGCTTCCGGTGATCACAGGCCCCAAGGCTTCTCCCCAGGCTGACCTTACTCCTTCCTTGCAGCTCTCCTTAGACTACTCGAGTTCCGGGCTTTTCCAAGCTTCGGGGCCTCCTCTGTACCTTTGGCTTCACACTCACAGCTTCACACGCTGCCCCGTCAGGGGCATAATCCCTGGCCTCCCAGGCCTTCCGAAATCGGAGTGGAAGCCTTTTAAGCCTCAGAACTGTACTCTTAATTTCATTTGGGGTAGTTCATTCCTAGTACACAGACACGGTGAGCTTTTGTGGCTTGGCCTGATATCCTGCCATCTTGCCCATTAGCTTTGTGTATGCATATGTGTGTGTTCCTAGGAGTTTCAGTTTATGAAAATCGTGTTATGTGCAAATGGAGGCTTTAACTTTTCCGCTTTTAGCTGGATGACTTGTATTGTCATTTTTCCTGCCTAATCCCCATGATTGGACCTTCCTGAGGTCCTGGGAGTGGACATCTTTGTCTCGCTCGTGCTCGTGCTCTGTACTGTTGAATGAAGGTCTAGACCTCGTGGAGTGTGTGTCCACATGCAGGTCCAGTAGAACTGCACCCTGCGGATGCTAACTAGTTCTGTCCTGCAGCTAGCTGCATTATCTGCCCCCTGCCTATCACCCACTACTCCAGCTCATCGAACCTCTTTCCCACTTTGGCCCGACAGGCAGAAGCTTTGAACACTTCTACCTTTCCCAGCACGGGCCTGCGATTGCCTGCTCTTCCAGCTCTGTTTGACCTGGGACGGTGGCCCCTGCATGTAAAATCCACTGCCTGTGCTCACTTCTCAGCCACCTGACCCCACAGCCACACAAAGGAGGCTGGGACTGCTATCTGGATGCCTGCGGGCTTGCGATTAGGCACTGGTCCTTGCCAGATCACAGAACAGCTCCACCAGACTCTTGGGAAACAGAGCCAGATGGCAAAGTCAGCACTGCTGTCCCCAAGATGCCCCTTGAGGAGAAGCTGTGTCTCTCCTAAGTTGAGAACAGAACATGCAACCTTGGCCTGGGCAAGACTATGTGCACTTCCTGCTCTGGGCTTCTGGTGGGTGTGGGTGGCCATGGTGGGGATAGCAAGTCTCTCTGCCTGGAGGTTGGGAAGCAAAAGACAGACAGAGCAAGGAGGCAGGCCATTCCCCTCTCCCCCAAGGGTGTGGCCACAGTGCACTGAGGACCAGGCTCCAGTGTTTAAAGGCTCCCTTAAAGGCTCTCAACAGCACCATCTTGAGGACCAAGCTTTCAACATGCTGGCCTCTGGGTGACACTTGCGATCCACACTGTAGAGCCCAGTGTCTAGACACCACCGTCAGCTACAGCCTGGGGCTGGGCCCTCAGAGGAGAGGTGGCCCAGTTCTGCTGCTCAGAAGC
Source organism: Cavia porcellus (assembly GCF_034190915.1). Taxonomy (NCBI): domain Eukaryota; kingdom Metazoa; phylum Chordata; class Mammalia; order Rodentia; family Caviidae; genus Cavia; species Cavia porcellus. The sequence goes on from NW_026947508.1 coordinate 2,019,860, forward strand.
CCATGCATCCTGGTGAAGACACTCTTCCATTAGAGGCCGTGTCATAGTCACTTTCCTTGTGGCTGGGACAAAATTCCTGACTACAAGGAGGACAGGTTTATGCTGGCTGGCAGTCCGTGGGGGGCTCAGCCCATGGCCAGCTGGGCCCATAACAGGATGGCACGGTAGAGGGGTGAGGTGGAGGAGCTGCTCACAGCGTGGAGGAGAGGAAGCAGAGGGAAGAGGAGGGGCCAGAAGGGAGAGATGCCCTTCTGGGTCAAGCCCCCAGTGGCCCCTCTTCCTACCTCACCGGCCTCTACCTGTGAGTCAGCTCTGAGTCCTGTAATCCAGTTACTTTTTAGCCACCCACCTTCTAGTGCATGGGGCTTTGGGGGGACCTCTGGATATAAACCGTAGCAGTCAGACACAACTGGGGTCGGGGTGGCGGGGTCCGTGGTGGCTCCCACTGGCTGGCAGATTAACATCATGGGGGTGAGGAAAGTGAATCAAAGATCCCTGAGCCCTTGTCCACCTGGCGAAAGTCACAGGCTGCGGCCAGGAAGGGCCGAGGGGTGGGCGTCGAGCCTGTGGCTGAGGGCTCCTGCTGAGCTGTGGGGGCCACGGTGCTGCTCTGTGACTGTAGGCGACACTGGTGGTGCCAAGCAGCTGGGTCACGGAGCATGTGCCCACCTGGGAAGTTTCACGTGTCATCATAATGAGGCCTGACTGTCCCAAAGTAGCAAACCGACACACATATGCCAAAAGACGAGACGAGAGAGGGGAGAAACGCAGCCAGCCCCGAAGCTCCCTCCTCACGCGGCTGCCAGCAGTGACCAGCGGTCTCCGGTCTCTGTTTTACAGGAGTAATTGCAGGATGCCCGCCCACCCGAAGGTGCTGGAGACACCGCAGGGGCCGGGGAGGAGCCCCACCAAGGTGAGGGTGCAGTGCTTCCTTCAGAGCCCTCAGAGATGACTGTGGGCAACACTGATGATGCCAAGGACCAGTGGGCGGCTGGGCCCAGGCTGGCGCCTCGAGGGGAGGGAGAGTCTCTGCACTGCTGTGGTGGTGAGGAGGTTTCCAGGGCTCCTGCTCCCCAGCAGTCTGGACCTTTTGTTCTGTGTTCTGCCACACCTCACCCTGGACACCAGGCGGGGCCACATGAGCTCAGGAGGAACACAGGCCTGCAGGGTGTTCTCTGCCTGGCCTTGGGGCTCCCTCGGGGGGACAAGTGGAGGGCCCCTGAGAGCTTGGCCTGCCTGCCTGTGGGCTTCCTGGGTGTGCAGTTGTCCTGTAAGGACAGGGCCAGGCCCCACACTGGGCTGGGTGGCCTTGTCGCCAGCGCTGTGGGCATCTGCACAGCATCCTGAGACCCCAGGCCTTGGCAGTGCCACACGCAGAGCACAGGGCCTGTCAAGCCTTCTCACAGTCCCTCCCGTCCCTGGTGCCTGCATTCTTCATGGCAAACTGCATTTCTGTTGCTGTCTCCAGGGGGACGCGGGCCACCTGTGTTGGTGTCATCGTCACCGTCCCACTCCAGACCTCAGGTCTGTCCTGATTTGTGGGTTACATGCACATGCAGGGAGGCCCTGACCTAATACTCCAGAGATATCTTTGGGTGTCCCCAATCCTCGAGTGGTCCTCCCGATGGAAAGTGCCCGTCTCGCAGGGAGTCCGTGTGGATCCACAGCAGGATGACTCCAGGGCCACACCCCTCTCTCCACTCGTTCCTGTTGCTTCCCTTCTACCAAGCTGGCATCAGAGGCCAGACCTGGGGCGACAGCAGACGGCTGAGGAAGAGACACCCAGAGACAGTTCCTTTGGAACCCAGGCCTCTGCACACCACACCCTGTCCGTGGGGCAGGTTCACAGAGCCCCAAGGCTGCCAGGCTCAAGGGCGGATGGGGGCCCACCGAGCAGACACAGCCTGTGCCCTGCAGCACACAGACAGCAAGCAGGTCACACGGTACAGCAGTGCCCTTTGCTGAGACTCTGTGTCCTGTGTTTCAGGACCTGTGGTCCACCACTGTCCAAAAACAGCAATGGAAAACTACAGAAATAAACAGCACGTGCCCCAGTGTGAGCAGCTGGCGAAAGCTCTTTTGTGACAATGTCTCTTACAATCGTTCTCTGTTATTATTATTGATTGTGTTAACCACCAACCCCGTGGATGGGGGACGTCTTCCAAGCATGTCGTAGTTGAATGGGGATGAATGCCAAGAATCAAGGGACAGGAGGCAGAGAGTGCAGTGCCCTGAAGACTGAGAGGTAGACAGGGTGGCGGGGAGAGGTGGTGGCAGGGGCAGTGCCCAGGAGGTCCCAGGAAGCACAAACCAGTCACCCATGCAGCAGTGAGGGAGGTTGGCTGATGCGTTTGGGTGTTGTCACTGTGTATCACTCTGCTGGCTGGAGGGAACTCCTGGCTTTGTTCTGTAGGAAGGGGAAACACTTTGTTACTGGGAGCTTGCAGTGTGGGGTAGCACAGGTTTTTTTGGGGGGGAGAGACAAGGATCAAATCCAGGGCTTTTGGACTGAGTCATATCCCCAGTCTTTGTTTGTTTGTTTTGGGACAGAGTTTTGCTCAGTTGCTTAGTTGCTCAGGCTGGGCTTAAACTTTCCAAGCCCCTGTCATAGCCAGAGTGAACAGTGGAGCATGGGAGGAGGCCTCCGAGTGATGAGAGGGGCGGGGCCTGGTCAGGGGAGCTGTTGGCTCCAGGGGGTAGTGGGAAGGTGGGTGCCTCTGGAGGGTCCTGTTGGGAGGGCGGGGAACTCAGGGTTGTTGAGACCCTGTGAACTCACGGGTGAGGTCTCAGGCCTGGCAGCATCCCTGTCCCTCTGCCTGCAAGATCCTGGTGGCATCCCCACTCCACTGGTGGCAACCAGAAAGACTCTAGATCCTGCCATAAGTCTGGAGAGGCTGGGGTGACACTGCCTGCAGTGATGCCCCCCACTGAACACTGTTAGGCACTCCACTGGGGGAAGGAAGTCTCCCTTAGCATGCTTCCTGTCCCCCAAAGCATGGCCTGACCCTGCTTTTCACATCCCTGGCCTCATCCACAGGTCTGGTTGGGTCCCAAATGCATCACAGTCCCCTGGTTTCCAGGTCCTGCTGGCACCAGCCCTCCCAGTCCACCCTTTGAGCTCCCAGACCTTCAGGGAGGCCTAGCCACTGCCAGCTGGGCTGATGGACAATGCTGGACTCAGGACTTCTCTGGGCCTGCCCCTGGTCACCTTGTCATCTGGATGCTCCTTTCCCTTCTTTGTCAAAGCACTGATAGCCTCAGGAGTCCCTGGGCCTCTTCTGGCACTGCGATGCTGAGGTTCTGTGTGACTCAGCTGCGGGAGGGTTTGCGGGGCTCTGCTCCCCCTCACAGAGAGCCCCCACACCCAATCACTTTCCAAAGCCCCACTTATGAGCACAAGGCCCTCGCCGGACATCTAGGTAGAAACCACAGCCACCTGGGCATGTCTGTCTGTCTGTTTGTCTGTCTTTCCAAGCTCTTTGTGGGCGTGATTTTCCGCAAGCATCCTGGTGGCCTCACAATCACCTTGGAAATACACTTAAATCGCTGTCTGGTCTGGCCACGGCCGCCTCTCTGCAGCACAAATCTGCTATTGATTATTCCCCATTACGGGATGCAGGGCTTTCTTTCTTGTTTTCTTCTCCATGATTAAAAGGGAGAGCTGCTGGAAATGAACACAAGGTTTATTGTTCTTTTCCTAAATCAATGTTGCTGCTTTATGTAAAATCAAAGGTGGGGGCAGAACGGTTCCGCAAACGTTTTTATTTGCCAAGTTAAGTTGACCTCGAGGGACGCGTCCGTCTCAGCCCTTAGAAGTCAGCGCTCTCTAAAACTTGTTTGCAAGAAGTTTCTGGGGAAAACTTTTTAATAAAGGGCCTGCGGAAGAAGGCCCACTCAATTTTCTCCAATTATACATGGAAAGTAACTTTTGCTTACTGCATAGTTTACTTTTTTGCCTTGGGTCCTTTTAGGATGGATTTAAATCAAAGCCTGAGCCACGGAGAAGAAAAGCTTTGTGTTTTCTTCGAGGAGGCTGGTTTGTTACAAATTGGAGAGAGATGGAATATTCTAGCAATGCTCAAGTGCCTTTACTCGGACTCCCAGATTAGCAATTACGCTTTCATAGCTCTGGTGTTGCAGGGCCTTTCCAGCCACTGCCCAGAACTGAGTTAGAAGTGTGGCTGTTTAATGTTGATTGAGTTTTGAGTTTGGGTCCAAGATAGAAAGAACCCAAGCTGGCTTCTGGTCCTGTAATGTTTTCACCATCGGGACAAGGACCACATGAGCACGTGGTCTCGGCTTCCCGGGGCAGCAGCTGTGGGGTCCTCGCTGTCTGGCCTGAGCAGGTGTCAGCCTTGTACTTAGCTGGCTTTGAAGGCTGAGCCTCCTGGGAGGCCAGCGTCCCCAGCCTGCCCTGCCCCATCCAGTTACCATGGCTGGTTACCATGCAGCGCTGCTGGGACAGTCCCCACAGAGCCCGATCAGTGGGGTGACCCTGTCTGAGGCTCATCTGGCTCTGCCCAGCTGTCCCTTGGGATTGCCAATGACCTGGCATGCATGGAGACGGAGCCTTCTCCTGCCGTATTCAGGCTCTGCGGGACCTCAGGTCAGTGCTGCTGGACCGCAGGCCTCCCCTTCAGGGCTTCTGCAAACTCGAGGCAGCTGCCAGCATCTCACTGGGCGCTCAAGTCTGCAGGGACCTCTGCCTCACTTGTTGGCGCAGGTTGCAAGTGGGTGTCAGAAGGACACAGAGCCTGAAACAGGACCCATGTCACAGGCACACGCCCTGGGATTTCACTGCTTATTAAAGCACACTTTCGAGGCCGTGTCTTTTAATTAAAGGCAGCTACTTTGCCCTCTGAAGGGTGCTTCTGAGGAAGTGACACTGCTTGCTGTCCTAGGAAATGGAAGGTGGCTACTGTCCATCCCCGGACACCAAGGAGGAGGCCAGCATGGGACTCAGTGGGCGACATCGTCTTTTACATAAAATGCTGCTGTGACCCTGTGTGGTGTCTCAGGTCCAGTCCGGCCTCTGCCCTATAGGAGGAAGAACTTGCTCAGATCCCGAGTTGAAAGTGTGCATTGCAAATGACCAAGTGGCCAGTGCGGGCTGCCCTGACACCCTCCTGGGTGGTGGACCCCACCTGGCATTCTCTGGGAGGCCACTTGAGCAGATGCAAAAGGTAGTGAGATGCAGGATGTTGGGGTCCAAACAGTATCCTGAAACAGAGGTGCCACCACCCACGAAGCAGGAGGAGGGCTGCCCAGGCCACAGCTGTGGCCAGCGTGGAGGCCACTCTCGGGAGCTGCAGGGGACCATGTAGCCACAATGTCTGAGTGCTTGTCTTGAGCCAGGCCCTTCTGGGGCATCTTCCCTGATCTTTTCGAAGGCTGGAGGAGGAGGAGGCCCAACCTGCCAGGCCCCTTCCCCGAGCCTGCTCTTGGCCACCTTCCCAGGCTGGGGCTATCATGGTGACCTCACATGCTCAGCTACCAAACGCCCAATGGTTACCCCGGGGCCTCAGTGATTCCCAGGAAGTCGGCCCACGGATCCCTGGGTTGCTGGCCTCAGTGGACGCCCAGGAGCTGGGCTGAACACTCGCCAGGACATGTTTTAATATTATAAAGGATTCATTTGCTTGTAATTGTGCCAAAAGACATCGAATACAAAATGTACCACCTCACCATTTTTGGGTGTGCAGGTGGGCGGCACCACCGACATTCGCACAATGGTGCGGCCACCGATGCTGTACCTGCCTGTCCCACCCCATCCCCTACTGCCCCGAGAGTGCCCCCGGGGATTCCCATGGTTGTGCCAGGCTGGCTCCTCAGGCTCATCACTGAGTGAGTTGCGGGCTGGCTGGAAGGGAAGAGCGTGTGTCAGCCACGACTTCAGGTTCTTAAAGACCTCAGCACTCTGGTACCTAGCTTTTGTTCATTCCTTGTCACCACTGTGTGGCACGGCTTTTAGAAGAGCATCATGATTACTTAGAGCTTCTGCTGATCTACCGGGCGGGGCAGTGTTTTGTGTTGGTGTGCGACTTCCTGACTGTCAGGAGGGTACGTATACCCCGAGATTTCAGGTGCTTTCCTCTTTAACTGTGAATACTGATTGTATCGGAGGACTTTGGGGTGTTGGAATAGCTTTGCATGTTGGGGACATTTTTCTTTGCCATGAAATATAATCTCTTTTTTGCCTACACTGCTGCACTTGACTAGCGAATACCAAAAAGTTCTTGTCTGTATTTATGCTTAAGCTTGGCCTGTGCAGGTAAAGCTTTCTAATGTTCTCTGTCAGCTTTATTATCAAATTTGTGCGAACCTTCTCTGAGGTGCCAGGCAATTTTCCTTCCTTTTATTGTATCTGAAACGATCTTCTTCTCCTCCTCCTCCTTCTCCTCCTTCTCTTCCTCCTCCCTCCTCTTCTCTAAAGCTGTGCTTGCTAAATTTATTTAAACTTGCCCATGGCCGTTTCTCCTTGGAGGCTCTGGGTGGGGAGAGAGCGGGGGTTTCCTTAGTGGATACTGGTGTATGCAAATTTTCTATCAATGTTGTTGACTTTTTTCATTGAAAATTACTTATTTTTCCAAGTTATTGAAAAACCAATAAAACTTTTAGAAGATAGTATGAGAAAATATCATTAAGTTTTCAGAGTAGGGAGGAATTTTGTTGTTTGAAACGAAAGGCTGCACTGCAGTGAAAGTCATGTAGATGAGAACCCCTCAGAATCCTCCCCTCCCTGCGACACACAGCCCAGCCTCTGTCCACTCTCTGAGGCAGCTCTGAGTCCTCTCTCCTTGGGGTCCTCAGCTGCTCCACTGTGGTTACCTTGATGTCCTGCACGATCAAAACGTTTTTCTTTCCTGGTCATCGTGCACAGGGATCCCTGCCCTGTCTCCTTCCGGTGGTTTCCAGGGGGGTCAGTAGTCAGGGCGGGGCAGCACAGCTAGATGCTTTCAGGAGGAGAGGAGGGAGGGAGGGGGAGAAAGAGAAAGAGAGAGAGAGCCACACAGGGTTTATTATCTTGTTGCATTGTTCTATGTTATTATTGGTGTGCCTGGTTCACAGACTAACTTGATCCCGGGTAGGTGCACAGGAAGGAACCATGGCATAGGGAGGACTGGTGTCATTAGCAGCTTCAGGAATCCACTGGGTCTTGGGCTGTATCTCTCCTAGACAAGGGACAGCAGTGGACCCTTCATCAAGCAAAAGAACAATAAACAAGCCAGGCATGGTGGTGTGTACCTGGAATCCCAGCACTCTGGGAGGCTGAGGCAGGAGGATTGCAAGTTGAAGCCCAGCCTGGAAATTTAGTGATTTAGGGAGATTTTGTCTGAAAATAAAGTCCCATCTGACCTGTTTTCATGTTTCCTCCCCACTGTGGGAACCTAGATGGGTTTAAAACTGAGCCCAGGTGTCTGTCACGGCGGCTGCTGTGAGCCGGCCCTGGACCTGGCAGCTGCGCTCCTTGTAGACCCGCGTGGTGGTTCCCCCCGATTGTCCACATTTTCTCCGGGCTGCCCAGATGTGAATGCTAGAGTGCATCAGGGTAGAAACACAGCGAGAGGGTAATGCGTTGCCCGCTCTTCCTGAGATACTGAGATACTGAGCTTATGGGATTGTAATATTATTCTAGAAAGA